>NC_056522.1:146943411-147086202 GCF_019175285.1 Sceloporus undulatus | reverse complement strand
AAAAGGGGTATAGCAAGAAGTCAGATATTACTCACTGCAAAATGATAGTCCAGTAAGAATTTGCTGATCCATTTTTTAAAAACCCTGCTTCCTAAAACATCATTAGATACAACAGCAGCACTGTTTACTAAATTTAAAATAAAATCCAGAAGAAACATGACGCTGTCCAGACAGGATGGCTTTTCTTTGATGATGACGATGGACTCTGAAGATGCCAGCATGTCTTCTCCATGGAGAGATGGAAGGAGGGAGCTTCACCCTTTGCTTGTAAGGAAGGCTCTTGTCGACATGCCCAGGGTAGCACTGGTCGCCACTTTTGGGGCTGGGAAGGAATTTTCCTCCAGGGCAGATTGGCCTGAGACCCTGGAGGTTTTTCGCCTTCCTCTGGGCATCCGGCAGGGGCCACCTGTTAGGTTGTTCAGGAGACTCATAGGAATCGAATTAAACTTATGATTTTAAAACTTGCCAAACCAAACTTGGCAAATAGACATAACAACCATAATGCAAAATTAATAAAAATCAGAACCTTGGAAATAGTTCTGTTTCTTTATCTTTTGTGTCTTCATTTTTGAGTTTACAGATACAGTTGGTTGTGCTTCTCTTGGAGTATCAGAGAGAACAACATTTGCTCTCGATTTAGGTGAAATTTTCTGTCACTTCAGAAACCATAGGGCTCTCCATCTGTTAATTTTTTTTTTAATTCCAAGGCAGCCATTCCTAGATAAAAACCTGTAGATGAGCATAGTTGAGGTATTTAATCCCCTCACCTGGAGCCCTTTCACACTACACAGTTACAACACTAGGATTCCATGGCAATTGCATGGCTCCATCCAATGGACTATTCTTCTTGCCTGCTGAGGATCGCTCCAGTGGATGAATCCAGTGGGGAAAAAAAATTCAGCACCCTCATGGCCCCAGGTTAACAATATTTAGGCAGAGGGCTGGGCAAATGGATGTCCTTGTTGTGGGGATCCCTGGAGCTGGAAACTGAAAAGCCCATGATGTGACTCTCCAGGCAGCAGCTCTTCCAATTTCCCTGCTTCCTTATCAAAATAGTTATTCCAGTCGTGACAGTGGAAAAGATGGTTTCATATGAGTTTGTCATATGGGATGAATCCATGCAGAAATAAATTTAAACTGGAAACAACCTGCATTTGCAGGTTGTTTTTCAGACGACGTTTGCGTGAAAGAGAAACGATGCTAAAATAACCCGAAGGCAAAATCAGCAAAACCAGCTCCTTTTTACCTTCACTAAATTCTAAAAGTACCAAGGAACTTTCCATTTGGATTACTTTTGTGTTATTTCTCTTTCATGCCAACGCATCTGACAGACAACACCCAGATTTAAAAATCCCATTTCTGCATGGGATTTTACCAACTTGCCCTCTGTGTGATAAACTCTATAGCTGTTTATTTAAAAAATATCCTTAATGTGCCCTTGGGTGGTAGTGGCACCTTGACCACCTTCTCGGAAACCTCCTGGGGAGCCAGCCATGGATGTTGCCTCACCTTGGTGCCCACTGCTTTGCCAGAGATCTCATAGAATCTCCCAGAAGCAATTTTGGTAATTGATGAAGGAAACAAAGATGATACACAGCAGCGAGCAATTAAGTCCACCTTCAGTGCTTGCCTGACTGCCCACCTGCCCTTCCTCTAGACCAGTGGTTCTCAACCTGTGGGTCGCCACCTCTTTGGGGGTCGAAAGACTCTTTCACAGGGGTCACCTAAGACCATTGGAAAACACATACATCCAATAGTCTTAGGAACCGAGACACCACAATTTTATGGTTGGAGGTCACCACAACTTGAGGAACTGTATCAAAGGGTCGCAGCATTAGGAAGGTTGAAAACCACTGCTTCAGTGTCAAGGGATTGTTCAAGGAGAGTGACTTTCCTATTAACGAAAACTTTGCATTAATAGGAAAGTCACTCTCCCTGAATGATTCCCTGATGCTAGAGGGAGCTGATGTTTCCATGATGCTAAGGAAGCGCACCAGGTGTTCATACATGCACGCTTCCCCAATGATCTAGGGATGATGGACAGACACTAAGCCCTAATGTGATCATCTTCATAGTTGGAAGAACCCAGAAGCACAATCTAAATGATACATTATGCATAGTTTATTTTATAGGCATGTAATGAATATTTTAAAGTTCATTTTTCCCACATGCGTGAGAAAAGACATGAGGCTACTCTGTTGAATAATTCATGCAGCCTCTTTCACCTGTGACCTATAAGCTATCCTTTCATTTTTGCTTTCAGTGCTGCCTGCACCTTTCCCCACTACAGTGATGGCAGAAAGGCTATCAGCTGGGATTTTCATCTATGAGGATCTTAAAGGCACAAGATATAATAATAATAATAATAATAATAATAATAATAATAATAATAATAACAACAACAACAACAACAACGTTTCCCTGCCTCTCCCATAGGATCAAAGCGGGGTTACAGACTAATTAAAAAACATTACAAACAATCTCATAGATAAAATTCAATAGTACAAAAACTCTAATAACAGTCATACAACATACATATTCAGGGTAAGCAGAGAAACAGTGGCATCAGAAATACAAGCTTCATTCTTCGCGGGGGAGGGGGGGGAGGCTTGACAAAAGAGAAAGGTTTTAAGGCTCTTTTTAAATGATTCCAGGGGGTCATAAGACGGAGCTCATTGGCAAGACTATTCCAGATCCTCAGGGCTGCTAATGAAAAGGCCATCTGGGATGTGGCAACGTACTTGGAAGATGGAATTTCCAACAGATTCTTCCCGGATGTTCTGAGTATGTGGGGCGGATCATATGGGGAGATGCGGTCCCTCAAGTAACTCGGGCCCAAACCATATAGGGCTTTATAGGTAATAACCAACACCTTGTATTGTGCTCGGAAGCGAATAGGCAGCCAGTGAAGATCTTTCAAAATAGGTGATATATGGTCAAACCTAGATGCACTGGTGACCAATCTGGCTGCCATATTTTGTACTAATTGAAGCTTCCGGGCTTGATACAAGGGTAGCCCCATGTAGAGCGCATTACAGAAATCTAAGCGAGAGGTTACCAGAGCATGTACCACCATTTCAAGCTCCCTTTGGCCCAGGTAAGGTCGCAGTTGGCGTATCAACCGACTTTGATAGCAAGCACTTCTGACCATCGCATCTACTTGAGATGTCAACTGCAGGGACGAGTCCAGAAGTACTCCTAGACTGCGAACTTCGTCCTTCAGGGGAAGTGTGACCCTGTCCAGGACAGGTGGGTAAATTTCCTTCCCCGGTCCTGGGGAACCTATCACCAGTACTTCCGTTTTTTCTGGATTCAGACTGAGTTTGTTTCCCCTCATCCAGCCCATTACCGACTCCAAGCAGGCATTCAGAGGAGAGACACCATCCTTAGACACTGCATCAGTCGGAGACACAGAGAAACATATTTTGTTGTCATCAGCGTACTGATAACACCGCGCCCCGTGTCTCCGGATGATCTCTCCCAGCGGTTTCATGTAAATGTTAAACAAAGTGGGGGACAGAATCGCTCCCTGAGGGACACCAGATGTCAGTTCCCTCTTAGAGGAGCAAGTGTTCCCCAACTGCACCATCTTGAATCTGCCCGAGAGATAGGATCGGAACCACTGGAGCGCAGTGCCCCCGATACCCAATTCCCTCAGGCGTTCCAGAAGGATACCGTGGTCAATGGTATAGAAAGCTGCTGAGATGTTCAAGAGCACCAATAGGGTCATACTTCCCCGGTTGATGCCCAGACGGAGATCATCGACTAAGGCGACCATGGCAGACTCAACTCCGTATCCCGCTCTGAAGCCAGTTTGAAATGGGTCCAGATAATCAGTTTCATCCAAAACTTCTTGGAGTTGGAAGGCGAAAGCTCTCTCGATCACCTTACCTAAAAATGGCAATAATGAGACCGGTCTGTAGTTATTTCTTACCAGGGGGTCCAGGGAGGGTTTCTTGAGCAACGGTTTAACTGTTGCTAATTTTAAACTAGAGGGAAATCTCTCCTGGTGGCTTGACTTGGCTACCTTAATTGAATATTATTGTTATTATGATTTGTCAAACAAAATGTAGAATTGATAGTCATGGCTAGAGTTGCGAGATCTTCGGCCCAAGGCCGGAGTCTCTGGTTTTCATGGGTCACCTCCAGGTGAGAGACAAATTTGCACATTCTTCAGTTTTGGTGAGCTCAGCTTCAGGCAAGAGGAAATGGTTGTGTGCATATCTCCACATTTTGCAAGGCTTGATTTGTTGCAGTAATGTGCAAAGCCTCCAGAAAGGTCAGTCGGTTGGTTGGTCTAATTAGCTTCTTTCATCGCTCCCACTTGTAGCTCACCCTCTACTCTCCTAGAAGCAAGTAGTTGCCATTAAATGTTCCTTATTCCTTCTCCCTAAATAAGAGAGAAGAGTTTTCAAAGAAGGGTAACAAAGAAAACTGCCTTATAATAAGTAAAATTAATGGCTATTCCATCTAGTTACAGATATAAACAGTTACTTGCCTGGTGACCTGTGGGCATTAAGACAAAAGACTGAGAAGCCTTTGCAAATTAGGAGTGTCTGCTGTTTGTTTTTCTTTATGGTTTTCCTTCATGCTGGTATGGCCCAGGGATGCTAGTAAACATTTAATAGGCTAGTCACTTTCATTGGATTACTTTTAGCGCCGTCAGATTTTGCATAATGGGCATTTTATATAACTTAATGGATCATCCAGTGTTGGCTGCATCCTGACACACTTGCATATATTAATCCCATTGGTGTAAATGGAGCAGATGTTCCAGCAGCTGTGTTCAAGAATTCAGCCAGAGAATTCAAGAGATTAGTTACTCTTCCCTCTTCCCTCTTCCATAATTATTTACAATACACCATTAGAAGACATAGTACCTTACAGTGCCCAACAAAGGCAAAACAGAAAGGTCTCTGTTCCCAACAAACACACAAACTGAAATGGACAGTGGGAAGGCTGCAAAACAAAGATGGAAGATACAAAGATAAAGAGGGAAGGATGTGGGAAAATGCTGTTAATGAAACCTCTGTTCTTGGTTATAGTTAGGGATGAAATTAAGGGAATAAAGCAAAGGCTATATGAAAGAGATGGATTTTGAGGACCAGAAGAGAGAGTGAGAGGGCAGCAAACACATATTCAGGGAGGAAATTTGCCACATAGTTGCAAGTGGAGTTACTTCAGCAGACTGCTTTTTGGTTTATTCATTTTTCTACCAAACTGAACCAGTTCCATTATACAATTTGGCAATGTTAGCCTCTAAACGCAATGGTTTTATAGGGCCTTTCCCCCTACCTACACTATTTAGAATGTAATGTGAATTACAGTTGTCCCTCCATATTCACTAGGGTTAGGGGAACAAGATCCCTGTGAATATGGAAAAACCGCAAATAACAAAAACACTGTTTTTACCTGAGAGGACACCTCTCTAGAGATCTCTAGGTCCTCCGTGCAACTCTGTGGTCAATGTCCAACATACACCAACCATAGAATGGCACTGGAGTAGCTACAAATGGTATTTCAGTGCAACTTTTAGTTAAAGTTGACCACAGAGTTGTACTGGAGGACCTAGACAGTCCTAGAGAGAACATATTAATGAAATCCGTGAATAATCAAAGCCGCAAATATCAAAGCCGCAAATATGGAGGGATGACTGTACTTTGAAATGTGGCAAACCACCTCTTCTGTATTTGAGGGCCCTTCCTGCTTATTCTTCTGAGATGGACTCTGGATTCCTTCCAGTCTGACAGAGGTACACTCCACTAAATTGCTGCAAAATCAGATTCTGTCATTAGGACATAATTTGCAAATGTTATCCGTTCTCATTTCCAGCCCAAATTTCCCTGTTGAAATCATGCTTGTGCAAACACATCAAGCAATAAAGCACAAGTTTGTTACCGATTTTATTGGATGAGGCCAAGGGCTGGCTGTAGGCAGACACTATTTTAATTGGGAAAGAATTGTCGGTTTTATTGCGCTGTTCCTTATGTAATTGAGACCCTCTGTGGTAAAAAGCAGTGCGTTTAGAGAGAGCCATGTCATTGTACAGACTGTGCTAGTAGATTCTGGTTGTTCTCAAACATAGCGTGCCTTTTGGACTATTTATTATATTGCAAGCATATCTATTTATCTATGACTGCGGATTGACTCACACTTGATGCCTCACAGCTGTGCGACCTGACTCAGTTGCAAAGGGAAAGGAAGGTTCTGTGTGTACTGGCTGTTTCAGGTTGGCTCATGTATACATACAAGGTACCACAATGAGGCAGTCAACAAAGGATGACAGCATATACAGTCAGCCCTCCTCATCCACGGATTTTTGACCCATGAATTCAAGCATCCACTTATTTAAAATATTCAAAAAAAGTATAAATTTCAAATAGCAAACCTGGATTTTCCATTTTATATTAGAGACACAATTTCCCTTTTTCACTATATTTAATGGGACTTGAGCATCCATGGATTTTTGTTATCCACGGGGGATCCTGGAACCAAACCCCAGTGGATAACAAGGGCCCACTGTATAGGGAAACCAGCTGGGCTTTCATGACCTACTTTGCAATCATGAGTCTAGCAGTCTTCACGATTTCTCAAGTGCTTTTCAAGCTTAGATTCTTTGTAGATTGCTGTTAGGGGAAAGATATTCACAGATGTTGAGGCAGCAGGTTGGGAAAAGCCAGTCAATTGTCATTTCAACTTCCCTATTTAGCGGGAGATTGTTTTGCAAGAAAAGTAGTAAAATACTTAATACTCCTTTAGATCCTAGGACCATCATAGTAAATAATAGAATGATTGAGACACAACTGGAGTATGCAGTAGCCAGACTCTAGTGAGCATTGATGTTCGCCCCTGCCTTCACTCCTTAAGTTCTTGCATGACTGCAGGAGTTCATTTGGGCCATATTGTATTAGTTCTGTACCCAGAGCATAGTAGAGCAAGGATTAGACTGCACTTTATCATGTCCAGGTGCAAACCCACTGATGGACGCCTGATTAAATCCCCTTACTTGCCGATATGTATTAGGCTGTGTCGTTTTATACAAATAGAGTGCATTGCACTTTTTGTGACCTTTTAATTGCAACCAAAGACATTTATCAACAAATGGTGCTGTTTTATGTCATATTTATATACGACTCCCCTTCAACACTGAGAAAAACTGATGTCTTCTGTTGTAGCAAGTACAGAGGGGATTCCTATATACTTGCGTTACTTACACAAATCTGCCAACTATTAATTTTTTCTGCCTGTGGCATTTGTAAAGTTGCAACCATTTTTATAGAATATTTGATTTTTAAAAAAAATTGATGTGGCTTCAGCCGCTGTAAGGCTCTTCAAAATTAGTCATTTTCATTGGCATTAGGTGAGAAGTTTTGAGAGAAAGACAACAAGGATTCCTAGTTCACCTTTGGCTCTTTGAAGTTGTTTACCAGTTTGGCACCATGCAGAAGGATGTTGCAGTTTTCCAACTGAAATTTCTATAGATAACAGTACTGTTTTTTTGACTCAATCACTCCCCCCAAAGGTGTCTTACAACAAATTGTAAACAATACTGTGCAAAGCAATAAAGTCATTTCCTGGTGCTTCGACTTCTGCTTTTAGATCTCTCCAATGTTTATCTGCATCCTTTCATGTTCAGCCTTGAGACCTGGAGTGCTTACGTTTTATTCTTGTATGCCCTTGGGCTGCAAAAGCAAGCAAAAGTAAGCGGGTTCTTGTCTACAGAAGCAACGTTCTTAGAGTTCCTTGTAAGGTACTTTTTTCTTCATTGAACTCAACTGTCATTGTTTTATGTAGTGCTATGTGAGTGGCATTCTAATTCAAGCCAGAGCTCTGGATCTAGCATAAGGGCTCCTGAAGATGGATGGACTCTTTCTGTCTGTGGAATGATTTTGGGTTCATTATTCCATTGGTTGAACAGAGAGGAAGGCAATCTTCATTGCAGTCCCCTAAAAAATAACATTTCAGAGATTATTGGGAAAGGGGGAAGAACCCTCTGGAGCAGTAAGAGAGGTGGTGCCAGAGGCTGCAGAGGGAAGGTGGGATTAGGAGAAAAAAATGTGTCTCCTTTTTCAGTGTTAGCTGGAGAACCCAATCTGAGGGTGGCTGCCATCAAAATAAAACTCTGGACCCATCAATGTGAGATGAACATTAGAGTTGTCTAATAAGCCACATTTATTTCAATGGATCTACTGCTGAAATCAAAACTGGATTTAGTTTTATTAGAAGATTGGTATTTAACTTTTAATGCAATATTCCTAGTGTCTTCCTAAGCCTGAACCTGTGCTCAGTTTGCCTCACTTAAAACACAGAAGACCACTAGATTTTATATTTATTAATCCTTGTCTCTCATCTGTTCTGTTGGATTTTGTTGCGGGGGGAAACCTCTATTACAATCTAGATACCACCCACCCATAAACCAAATAAAATAAAGGTATGTAGAGATCTTGTAGCACCTTTGAGATTAACTGAAAGAAAGCAGTTGGCAGCATGAGCTTTTGTAGGCTTCACTCTACTTCCTCAGATGCTTTTGGACTAAAATAAAGGTAGTAGCATTTGCTTCCAAGCTAACGTTTGGTATGGCAGCCTTAACATGCTTTAGAATGCATCCACGTGGGACATTTTTACAAGTGAAATGTGGTCTTGCAGGACAGCAGTTGCTCCACTATCTCCACACTACTCACCTTTAGTTTCCACTGGTCCATTCTTCATCCATATTGTAAACCCATGATGAAAATTTAACTTACTCTTTATGCATCTCTCTATCCCCCCCAAAATATTGTTCACCTGTTTCACCCTTGCTGTGGCTATTTTCTGTTCTTAAAGAAGGGGCTTCTAGTAATTTTTATTTCACCCCCCCTTATTGTACCATACATATGGAAAACTACAGGAAATAGCATTTTTCAATTGCCCCTTTATTTTTCCCAACCATGATGGTCATGCAATATGGACATAGATTTCCACCAGTATTTGAACAGACAGCAGGTTTATTTAGTTCAGTAGCCACGGCCATGTGGACACAACTCAGTAATGCAGAAGGGAAGCTACATTTCACTGATGGTAGTGTAAGCAATTTGTCTGAATTGTAGATAGGTCCTAGCAGGTGGCAGTGCGAGGAGGGCAGAGACTTAATGCAATGGAGCTGGTGTGATGAATCCAAGTTCAAATATGAATGAACACTCCAAATCATTACTATTCTGTTTGCTGCTGGTATTTGCTGTCAAGTCAGCTTTGTCTTATGGTGGCCCTATAAATGAGACCTCCAAGACATCCTGCTATTGATAACGTTGCTCATGTCTTGCAAACAGAGGGCTGTGGCTTTCTTGACTCAATCAATCCACTTGTAATGCAACCTTCCCCTTTTCCTACTGCCTTCCACGTTTTCCCCCCAGCTTTATAATATTTTTCAGAGAGTCATGACTTCTCAGGTTATGTCCAAAGTAGCTTTACTTTAGTCATTTTGACTTCTATTGAGAATTCAGGTTTGGATTTCTTCTAGAATCTATGTATTTGTCTTTTGTGAGGCCCACAACTATTCAGAGTTGAATTAGAACTACAAAATTCCTCCAGCACCACATTTTGAACATTAAATTCCATCCACCCTCCATCAGCTTTCTTCACTGTCTGGCTTTCACATACATACATAAAAAGTGGAAATAGTATGGAATGGATGATGCTGACTAGTATTCAGTGATCTTGAGGATCTTACCTGCTGACTTGTAGAACCTACAATATTTGCCTTAAGTGGCCATCATGGCAAAGATGCTCCCCTCCAGTACTATAGCAGCAACTGTGCCTTGAGTTACTTTTCTCAATTTCTTCTCTGCTCGGTGTGTTTAGGCACACCACTCAGCTCCTCTCCAAGGTATAAGGAAAGAGGTCAGCCTTGGTTCATTCACTTGCTGTTACCAGTTCCCAAGATCTGTGAAAACTAAAAAATCCTGTTTCGGTGAGAGTCACTGACCATTGCTTTAAAGATAGCAAATGTCTTGTGTGCAAACCTGCAGGTGATTAAAATATGACGCAGACTGACAAGAAAATGAGTCTTTATTTCAACTGACGTTTCTTGGTTTTAGGCAGATATTAAATAACACTGGAATGCACAGGACTATTAACAGAGATGGACATCAACAAAGAAGGAGGGCCATAGTAAGCGCATGTCAAATCACCTCACCTCACTCAAAAGCCATGTCAAATGCTGCTGCCGCCACAAGGAGTGGCACTTCACTGAGAAACACAGAAGTACAATTTTATTCCTTTTAGATTTCATAACATAATTTCATTTTAACATAATAAAATGCTCAATCAATCAACAGTAAAAATAAACAAAGTGTTGCAATTGGTAATTAAAACAATGTTATATTCACAAACAGTTAGTCATGCAATGCCTTATAGGCAACTTTGCTATGCATAAATATAACAATTCTCTCTCGCTCTCGCTCTCTTTAAAAAAAAGACTGAAATAATCACATACAACAAGAAATAAAGCATGAGTTCTACTTGATATATTAAATATGACCTAAATATTAAAATTTTACTTCACCATATATATATAGTTTATATATATATATATTTATATATTTAATAGAATGGAAAGACCATTACATTAAGTGCAAGCAATTTTCCTTATAGAAAGGAAACCGGTATCATGCTTTTAAATTTTATTATATTTTTACTTAATCTATTCCACATTTCATAGCTGTTTTCTGGGAAGCAAATAATTTGCCTTTCGTTTGCCATTGCTGTGCTGGGCACAGTATTTCGTTTAGGGGGATACGTCAAAGTCATCTGTTCATATTAACCAAGTGATGTGGAATAACTCCCCTTTAACCTGCAATGTAAACATATCCTTGAGTTATGCTAGATGTGTAGAGGAAGTGAAAATATCATGGACAGAAAGGGAGGGAAAAGATGAACTTGTGGAAGTTGGAGGAGGAGTTGCATCAATGTTGGTGCGAGGAGTGAGGCTGTCTTTCACTTGGACACACAGATATCTGGCAGCAGAGTCTCATCCTCTAACCACTGAGGAATGGTTAAGAAGGCATCCATTTACGAGCAAAGCTTGAACAAGCCAGTCATTTTCTTTGCAAACTGTCCAGAGTTTAATTAAAACTGACTTGCACTGCTTGGATCACACTGTAACAACCGCACGATAGAAGGATCACTCTTGGCACCTTTAATAAACTCTTCAAGAGATAGTTTACCTTGAAGGGAAATGGAAAAGGAGACAATTAAAAACAATATTTTTGCCCAAAACTGGCAGCCAAATGTAACTTGTAAAAATAAAATAAACCCTAATGATATGAAGATTAAAAAAACTATTCTGTTGCCAAACAATTTTTATGACCGTTCTAACGTCTTCCAGATCGGGGAGTGTTTGGATAAAATGCAAAGAAATTTGCACTCCAAATTAAATAAAATGGTACTAACAATGTCTTCAGCTACTCTCAATAATTTTTATTCAAAAGAAGTTGGCAGACAGTTTTTTTTGGAAGGGCTGTCAAAGGGAATCTTGATTAACCCAGACTTCAGAACAACAACCAGAGTAAGAACCAGACCAGATTCTCATATCCTGTTACAAATCCAAAATGTTCAAGATAAATGCAAAAACATTTCACAGAATTCCTATCAAAAAATCGAGCACTGATCCATTGCTTTCTTGAACTGACAGCTAGGCTGAGGTGTGAAGCTACATAAACCCAGACAACTGAATCCTAGGGAGATATACTTTTGAAGCAAATACTGTACAAATGTCCTCCCTACACAGTGTTATGACATACAAACCAAGGGTGCCAAAATATTTGAAACTGGAGTGCATCCAGACTGAAAAGTTTCAGATTTTCTTCCTGTTCTTTCTAATATTATACTGGATTAAAATAAACTGACCTGAGGAGCTGGTATTAAAAACTCTCTGATGATATGAGGAGCTGTCAGAAAATATTCTGGGAGAAACAAAATGTGTATGGCTCTCCAAAATAAAATCGGTAAGAATAGGAACAAAATTTGGAACTTTTTGGGTTTTTTAGTCAGCCTGGATATGCTGTAAGATGGATGTTAAATACAGCTTTTCTTCAAAACTGGTTTCTGGACCTTGCAATCAGAATCAATGCCAAAATATCTCCATAGAACACTGTATAATCATGTTCTGGCTCTTATTACTTTCAAATGAGGACTGGCTTACCTATTATGAGAAACATAATGGATCAGATACTGAAATTAAAATCCTTGAGTTCTCCCCAGCCCTCTCCACCATTTCCTAGATAAAAGGTAGTTTAAAGATTTCCCTAGACACAATATTGCTATGTTGTGACCTTCTCTGTCCTAATTTTGAAATCACTGGTTGCTCCTGGCAGGGAGGAGACAACTTTTAGCAAGCAGATGTCTTATACCGTCTATAAATTCTAGCTTCACCTTTGAAGTATTATCAAAACAAGCTATCTGCTTATGTGCTTAGCTCAAGGATCTTCCCTGTAACCATACTTCTTGGATCAGCAAAGAAAGTGAGAGGGACTAAGCCATGTTCTCAAGCAACAGTTTTTTTACAAAGGTAAAGTGTGTGTTAGTATGGGAGATTTCCTGCAAACTACAGGTTGAGTCTCCCTTCTTGGAACAACAGAAGTGTTTGGAGTATTTAAGATTTTGGAATTCTGGATAAGGGAGAATCAACCTGTACTTAAATAACTGTCATTCCTGGATGTTTCCAGGAGAAGCCATTAACCTCCCCCACTTTTTGCCAGTAAAAGGATGGTTTGGGGGAATCTGAGTGGGGTCAGAGATAGCTTGCCCACAACAGCACCTGATCCACCCTGCTATAAAGAAAAGCGACACATGTATTAAAAAGGATGATTTGGTCAAGCATAGATAACTTCCATGGTTCAGGCCTCATTTGTGCTTGATTAAAACATCCCAGGAATTCCAGGAACATGGCAAGGTTGGAAAAGCAACAGCTGGGACATGTTTTATTTTCTCTGTGTAACCCCTTTATAGCCACTTCAAGGCCATTAATGCAAAGTGGCAACTGCAGAGCTGCCACCCAGTTCAAGAAGCTTATACCAGTGACCCTTCTGGTTTTAAGTTCTTCCATAAGAGATGCAATTATGGCTGTGTAAACTATGGCAATGGCAAATCTTCTCTGAAGAAACTTGCCAAGAAAAGCTCATGATAAGTTTGCCTAAGAGTCGCCATAGTTGGAAACAATTTGAAGGCACACAACAACAACAACAACAAAAGCAATCTGCACTCCAAGTGTTAAGCCAAATGCTTGTATATATTCACCGAGCATTCAATAATTCTCCAAGAGCCAAAATACTTGCCCTCCATCAGCTGCTGCTACTCCTTCTTTGGGGAGAGAGGATGGAGTAGCAGCCAGCAGAGGGCTTCAAGTGAAGCCTGGAGGGTTGGCAAATTATACACAGAATATCCTTTCCTCCTACAAAACCAGAAGATCTGTAGTCCTCCTCAAAGGTCTCTGCCAGGACAAAGGAAAAGACATCCTGCACATCATTACTATGTGAATGGGCAGCATGCAAAGATTTTGCAGTATTTATTGAAATCCTCCATCAGCTTCTAGACTCCTCTCTTTCCTGTGAACAAAGTGGAAGGCTTTGTCCTTAGATGGAGAGCAGTCCATGGAGGGCTGAGGTGCAAGCAGAAGTGAGGCTAATTTTGTGTTGGGATGCTTGCATATTTGAGTGACCCAGTTCCAATTTCTTACTCCTTTCTCAGGTGCAACTCTTCAGAGACACTGGCTATTTACTGCATTAGTTAGTGTCCTGCTCTTCTGACAGAAAACTTATTAGCATGAAACACTGATAAAGAATACTCCTTTTGGAGCACTGATACTCATTTACATTTGCTGCTCTTAAGAGACCTAAGAAACACATTCCAAGATAATTCTTAACCCAATTTCAATTCCTATTATGAGAAAAATTTCCTTCATGTTAATTTTGCCAGAGGGAAGGTTATTCACCTTGGACACATGTAGTACTTTACATCTCATAAAAGTCTGAAGAGGGAGCATGCATACTCTGAGAATGCCATTATCCTCAGTAGAGAAGCTGAATGCTTATGAAGCAGGGATATTTTGATTGGCTACCCCTTGTGGGGAGATTTTCATTACATATAATCACACCTATTGGGTTATGTTCTTCCTGCCTTCTTCTCGTCACTGTTACTTCCCATTTCAACAATTAAATTTGTGTGCATTCTCTCATCATGAGAGGACTAGTGTTTCACTCCAAAGAATTCTTATCACTCTTGCAAAGATATCATTTGCTAAAAACCAAATTAGCCATATGTACATATCTGGAGTCATACTGCAGGCTTGAATCCAAATACACACACATATTTGGATTGTCCCAGTCAATGATTGGGGACACATTCAGATTCAAGTAAGAGGTTATTTTTTTTAACAAGAGCTACAGTGCCTTAACTGTTCACCATAGCGCTCTACTAGCTAAGTGACAATGCCACTGACTGTGTCAGGCAGGGACCTCCTTCAACCTGGCCTATGGCTGGGGGCTTAATCTATGTTCAGCCTGCAAATGTGGTAGCTGACAAAAATCCTCATCTTGAGATCTGGACTAACTGTTGCAAGTGCTGTGTGGTCACCTTCACTACCTTCCTTTCTTCCCTGCATGAAAAAGATAAGAAGAAGGAGCAAGAAAGGTATGTACACATTCAGGTGGTGTACAGCAAGAACATCAGGAGGTCATATTTTTCCTAACACTAGGGAAGTTGCAACTTTATTTTATTTAAAGTAAAGGGAAAGATAAGATTTTCAAGCATAAAGAAAAATCTTGACCATTTAAATTTCTTGACCCTGGGAGAAAAAGCTAAGAATACACATGCATCAAGATGTCTGTTACATCTGTCACAGAGATTTGCTGCAGAAATCATACCATCATTGTTTGTGTCCATCTGTCTGAATATTTTGTCTGTTCGTTTCTCTGGAGTAGATTCATCCTCTGGCATTTTCATTACAGAAGACACCATTTTGTAGATTGCCTACACAAGGACGAAAATAAATGTTAATAGACTTTGTTAGGTCTGTACACCAAACATCTAGCAGAATTTTAGGAAACTATACTGAAAAAGACTATGGAAAAGAAATGATATGCAAACTACCAGCTCTTTCTACATTTTTAAAAAGCAAAATCAGCATACAATGTATCCCCCACATATTATATCTGTAAGGTGATATTCAAGCTTGAGTTAATAGCACAACAAACCCCTATTTATGATATCCCTATTTATGATATCCCCATTGTGATGTCCATATTATAATTTATCTTTGTATGCCTATGAAGCACCAAGCTCAGTAGCACAGTACATGCTTCATAAGCAGGTGGGTTCTGGAAATTAGGGATGGGATATATTCTTTCCTGAAATCATGGTGAGCTGCTACAAGTCAACTGAAAGGTCCAAACTCAAATTAATTATCTGCCTGTTTTAGGGGTTGTGCAAACTGCCTCTAAGGGGCAGCCTGCGGTCAGCTGCGCCATATTGGGACTGCGGTAACCGCACACCATGGCCCTGGTCTGCCCTTTCCAGGATTCAAAAAGGAGCCACAAAAATTGCTCCTTTTTGCGCCCTGGGAAGGGTGCAATAGCTGTGGCACCATAGCTTTAAGACGTTCCTTTGGCGCTGCATTGTGTAGATGCAGAACCAGAGGAGTGCTGTGATGCCATGCATCATGCACCACACCGCATTACGGCGCCCTGGGGGCAGAATTGGGGCATGCATCATGTGGACGCCACGCCCCAACTCCGCCCCCAGGCCAGCTTTAATGGACGGTCTGCACAGAGCCTTAGCCATCTTTCTATGTGCTTGCATATGTGCGTGTTTGGCTTGTTTACAAATTGTAAGGTGCTGTATTTTCCTGGGTTTTGCATAGACAGAGATTGCCTTGCTCTCTCTTCAAAAAAAGAACAAGGGAAAGGAAAATGCTGTGTCCCTTGGGAAACTATTGTGATTGAGGCTAAGAGTGTTGTGTGTGTATAATATGGGCGGGCAAACTTGTGTGAGTGCGCGCGTGCACGCGCACACACACACACACACACACACACACACACAGGCTGCAATCCTGTATGACTCAGTATAGTATAGTAGGTTGAGCCATATATCTCCCCCTAAATTGTCATACATATCCATCTCCTGCTATGTGAGGAGCAGCAGGATAAGCAGAAGCGTGTCCCTGCAGCCAGATGCAAAATGATTACAACACCAATGGGACCTCCAGAGGACACTAGCAGATCTTGGCACCAGTATCATCATTTCACACCTGACTATGCAGAAATGACTTCTGTCCACTCCCCATGATGCAGGGAATGGCCACAAAGGGAGTTTCAGAAGCTAGTGGAGGGGTGCAATGGAAACAGCAGCAATACCAATTCCTTTAACATTCAAAAAATGGCATATGAATGCATAAGAGAAACTAAAGCATGTGTATGCCCCTAACAGGATGCCAGCCACACACTGTAACACATACATATAGCTCTAAAAAAACCCACTATATTTATAACTAAATAAGATATAACATGAATTATATCCAGACTGGGCTGGCAAATCTCCCACTGCTTCCCACAGCATATACTCTGAGAAAGGTAGATGAGCCCCCTGCTGATGGGAGGAGGATAAAATAAGGTTGAGAAAGCTTCTGGGAATAGGAGCCCTTTTCACATATGAAAGACAAACCCTGCACCCAACCATATAAAATAGAAGATAAATACTCAGTTGTTGTTCAGCGGCTTTGTACTTAGCTAGCAAGCACTTTTTCCTGCAATCTGCTCCAGGTTCACAGGATAGAAATCAGGACAATATACCTTGTATGTTAAATACTGTATGCCATGGAGGTGCTGAGTAAGTACTAAAGGAACTGGAATAGATGGTTTTAATGCACACTTCTGCCATTAATTTTCTCACCTGCACTATCTCAAGCATTTCAGCACGGCTGATGTAGCCATTGCCATCAAGGTCATACATGCTAAATGCCCATTTCAGCTTCTGTTCCAACTTTCCTCGGGAAGTGACACTCAGCGCAATGATAAATTCCCGAAAGTCAATCGTCCCATCGCCATTGGTATCGAATGTACGGAACACGTGCTCTGCAAACTTCGAGGCATCACCATAGGGGAAGAAATTAGCATATATCTTTTTGAATTCTTCAACAGTCAAATGGCCAGTTGGGCAATCTTTTAAGAAGCCTTTATACCACTCTTGAAGCTCGTGGTCTGTGAATTCAGTATTCTCTCGGAGATCCTGGAGAACTTCAGGTCTTAATTTACTGTTCTGTTTCCCCATTCTACTCTTGGTTGGTGTCCAAGTTCTGCAAACAACAACAAAAAACAGGTCATTCTTACAGCTGCTGTTGACACTAGAGACAGGGGTGTCACTAGAGGATGAAAGGAATGCAGACTGTACCTGGTGAACCTTAAAGGGAGGGGGATTAACACCAGAATGCTCCCTTAATATCTGCCTTTCTTCAGAAACAGACTATGGCATTTCCTTGCCTCCCTTTAAAATGCTGAAGAGATGACATAAGTGAAGCACGGCTCATTGGGAGGAGAAAGGAGAGGCCCCAGTTTTTTAAAAAGATAAAATAAAATAAAATTTAAAAATTTAATTAATAAATATTTTAATTAAAAATATTTTTGTATTAAGATTTTCTTTAAAAACTTCACATCTTACTAAATTTTCACTTTAACCATAAAAATCTACGTACATGTAAATACATTTAGGCTGTGTGTATGGTAATGTAATTTAAAGGCATCATTTTAATTTTTCTAATTGTTGATGTCACAACTATTGCCATTACATTCAGGAACATATGGGAATTATGATTTATGAGTAACATGACTAATGTTAGTATGAGTAACATATTAAGGATTCTGTATTGTGTGATATGGGAGGAGGTCAAAAGGGTATGACACCATAGGTTATTGCAATGGGTGACCCCAAACCTAGTGACACCCCTGACTAGAGATATTAAACATACAGATTGGCAGAAGGAGTGGCATGGATTTATGGATTGAACACAAAAGATTAGTGCCAAGATTTGATAAACAATTCCTTGAGAAGAAATTCCCTGCACTTCTCTCTGTACCTTCCTTCATGTTTATTGCTGTTAACAAGGTCTATTCTGGATGACATTAACCAAAAGGATTCAGGCCAATAAATCAAAGAGAATTTGTGCCCTATTTTTGTAATTGCTTTTAATAGTCCTTCCCAATATAATATTTCAAGACATATTTATTGCAGGTACTCCAGCAATGTCTCCAAATCATTTCCAAAATATTGTCAGGTTTATATAGGAGCACAATTTCCAAACACTAACATTTTATAAGAATGTTTTTCTTAGTTGTATAAACTAACACTGACTAACATTTTCCACCATCTAAAGGGGCAAGGTGTTGTCTAGATGCATTTCACATGTTATCACTCTGGTTTCCCCCAATGTTCCTTGCTTTATTCAGATTGTGTAGAACATGGACTATAAATGTAGTGCGTTCATTTTTCTCAGTTTTCTGTTCTAGCAAAATATACACAGCTGCATAGAGAAGATTGGCCCTTGCGGTCTCTTCCAACTCTACGATTCTATGATTCTATGATTCAGCAGCTTCAAGCCAAATAAGCAAGTGCAACAGGAAGCACAGAAGAAAACATGAAAAATAAACTGGGAGCTCCACCCATTAACAGAATCACCCCGAAGGACCTTTCCCCTCTCACTTACTAGCGCAAGCAGAAATATGTTACTTAGGGGAAAGTATTTGTAAGCAGTCAAGCAATACAGCTGATTCAGCATGCATCTTAAATGGTTTGCAAAGGCCACAGCTTGAAAAGAGAAAAAAACATTTATAATTAAGATCCAAAGAGCCCTGTTCTGTAGTCTTGGTAGAAGCATTTGCGAGGAAGAATGATGGTACACGTCTAACAATTTGTTCAGTCTTTGTGCACTGTCACTTCTCGGAAACTTTTTTAAAATAGCTGCCCACTCTCTTTGGAATGTTTTATCGTTTCTAAATGCCTTTTCAGCCAAAAGACAAATGACAATTGACCAAGATTTTCCCAATTGGTCTTTTTAAAACAACAACAACAACAACAACACCCCAAACCAGCCAGTTCACACACAGTCACTTCAGTAGAGAAATCCTGCACAAACAACAGCAGAGTGCAAGACTATGATGATGCTTTGCTATCTCACATAAACCAAGGGTGGGTGACTGTGGTTCTCCTGTTGTTCAGTGACTACAACTGTCTTAAACTTTCACTACTGACTATACTTGGTTAGGACCATTAGAAACTGTAAGCCACAAACATCTAGCAGGCCACAGAGGCCCACTCCTGACTTAGAGTGTAAAATGTCTGCATCAGATATATGTGCTCAGAATCTTTCTTAGTTTATCCAGTTCCAAGAATCTTGTTACACAAAGATATTCTGCAGTAGGGACGGGCAACATTTGACCCTCCCGGCATGGCTTTATTTTGGCTCCCACCAACCCTAGCTAACATAGCTAATTGTGAAGGATGATGGGAGCTACAGTCTAACCCACCTCTGAAAGATCTGATGTTACCCATCCCTGCCCTGAGGCTCTTTTTAAAAGAGACAAGTTAGCTTTTGCTCCCGAGGCCTGCAAAACTAATTACCTTTCTGATTACGTTTTTATAAAAGTGACTCTAGTTTCTTGTTTCTCAAAAGTAGCTAATATAGCTACCATTCAGTTAACGTTTTAAACGAATGAGGAAATCCCACAACTGCGTGATCTGTGGTACAAAAGCGCTCTCTCTTCCTGTCCACCTCATTGTTGCCTCAGCAACCTCAAAAGAGCAGGAGTCAGCAGCAGGAGGCCCAGCGTGAGCCAGCCCTTGAAGTCTTCACTACCATTTTAATGCAACCACATTCCTGTGACTATAGCAATAATGAAAATGATCCAAAAATTTCTGCAATGATAGCCATGTTAGTCTGCAAAAACAAACAAACAAACAAACAAACACCACTAGAAATCAAACAAAAGTCTTGTGACATGTTAAAGACTAACAGGCTTTAGATGGATTACACCCCAGTTTGTCACATGCAAATAAACTAAAGTCTCCATGGACTTTTTCACACGGAGGAATGTATCACCATCCCAAAAGAAGAAGAAGGGGAGGGGGAATCCAAAAATGCAAGAAATTATGTTGTAGCTTATCACACGCACAGACGAACACAACGCCCATCTGAAAGAAAAAGCAGTGCAAATGCAAATGAACTCATCACATCAGTATGTGAATGCACAGGGAGGACAGGATCCCATGGCAGAACTGGAAATGCATTTTCCCCACGTGATAAAGTCCTATGCGAGCTTTTGCCATATAAAGCTTGTTAGACTTTCAATTGCCAAAGGATTCTTTGTTATTACATAAGAAATTACATTATATCTGAAAAGAAGTGAATCTTTTTCTCGGTATTATACTGTAGGAGAATACTTAATTACTGGAAGAATGAATTAATAATTAGTAACTAATTATGCTCTCTCTGAAACACACCTCTTTCAGTGGGTCTACTCTAGGAAAGTTTAACACTGGATTTAATCCTCTGGATTTACAGTTTATACAAACAAAAATGGTATAATATACTATATTACCTAAGAAATTTATGTAACATTAGCAACAACCAATGACATGGAAACTGAATGTTAGCAGACCTGACACACATGCAAAAATAATTTTAACAAGCTTGCAATCAAAATATGACCTTTTATTTAAATGGCTCTTGGAGCAATGGGCTACTTTGCCCATGAGGTAGACTGTTTTAGTTATTATATGATGATAATACTATTTCTGTTTTATGACAAAAAGTAATGGAAGTGATAACAAAAAGAATTATTGGAAGAAAACAACTTCCCCAGGTTTGTTCATCCCTCCCTCCCTCCCTCCCTCCCTCTTTTTCCTGGCTTTTCTATATGAAACTCAAGGACTGAGCTAAAGGTGTGCTGTGGCTGCGTAAGGCAACCCAAACCCAGCTGCAAAAAGAGCACCAAAAAAGAGCACACAAAAAGCACCCCATGGCGGTTCATTGCGCACCATGGAAGTGGCAAGCCTTGAAACCATGGTCCCGCATCAAATGGGGACTGAGCAGCACTGGAGCAGCCAGAGGTTGCTCCAAGCTGGCGGTCTGCTTGACCCCATAGATAAGGCACAGATGAAATGACGACTTTTTGGCTCTGCACGCATAGTGCGAATTACACACGTATATGCCTTGAAATGAATTCTGGCCTACATCTACCTTGAATAAAGAAGCTGTGGCACATCTCCCTAATTCTGAGGTTGGGAAATGACAGCCTGAATCAGAGGGCCCTTCCCCCTCACCATCTAAAGTTTCAGGTCAGTGGAGACTCAGCTTGGGGAACATATACATGAGGGGCACATGTACTCCAAGCCCAGTTCCTTCCCCACACCTAGCCCCAGGCAAAGAGAAAAGAAGCTGGCTACAAGACACAAGCTTCTTTCCAATCTGATTCCCAGCTTTGAGTGTACGAAGAGTGTGCACCTGCGTGCTCCTTTGCTGCCAACACTTAGAGGAAGCATTTTTTTTGGCAGTACTGTTGTGTGTAGCTTCTCCTGGGATTCGAGGGTGTGTGTGGAGGGGGGAAATTTTGTTAAAATGAAAAACAAACACACACTACACTACAGGGTTTTTTCTGCATGCCTCAGTGATCTTCCAGGTATGTAGAAACAACCTCCCCCCCTGCCTTCCCATGTACCAACGGAGGGCTTGATAACACACTGCTGCCTGAAAACACTACACATGGGCAAAGAGCACAAGCCAATCCAAGATTGTCATGCCAGCAATTTCTCAGTTGGGTGGGTGTCATGTGGCCAGCACACCTTGTGATGAAGAATGCTGGGACTTGTGATCTAACAATTTCTGAAGTGCAGCATAATTCCCACTCTGATCTATGCTTTGGAGGCAGTGGGGTGGAGTGCTGGGAAGAAACAAGGCTCTAACTGGGAGAGGGCTACCAGAAATGGCACTCTCCACTGCTCTCTCCACTCTGTTTACTTTTCCCTCCATACTTGACACTATGAAATCCTTGTCAGGCTCCGAATAAAAACCCCAGCTGCTCCTTAATAAAACGCATCAGGTTTATGCAGAAACCTGTGTTTATATCATTAGCTACTTCTGTGCTGGAGGAAAACTGTAAACATTTCCAACCTCCCAGCTTTATTGCTATTCACTGTTTGCTCCAATGGAGCCCTGCTTGGTTCCAAAATGTTGAAATGTCAAAACGAGGCTCCCAGCTGATAGAGCCGTACGCCTTGCAAAGAGCACAGGGGAACGCTCCAGCTAACTGCGCACGTCGACAGCTAGGCAAATGCTTCCCCTCCATCCTTGCCTTCAAAAATAGCACTCAAAATATGTGGCTTGCACCAAAGAATGGGGCGCGGAGGGGAAGAAAGGAGAAGAAAGAAACAAAATCACTTTTGTTCTCACTTAAAAAGAAAGGCAACAAGAAACACAAGCAGGCTCTGCATGAACAGAATCGTCACAGAATAATTTTAAATGTTAAGCAACTTGTACCTTATAGGTCTGGTTTGTTTCTTTTTCACTCTCCAAAGAAGAAGTTGGGAAGTTCTGGTCCTCCAGGAAGTTTGGACTTCAACTCCCAGAAGACTCAGCCAGCACAGCCAAGAGCAAGGGGTTCAGGAAGTTGTAGTTCAAAACATCTGGAGGGCCAAAGAGACCAAACCCTTGTTTGAAAGATAGCTGCCATTTTCTTTTGAGCCTTCCCTTCTATAAAATAAATCTCTGGGGCAGCAACTGAGCTCTGAAGGGACTACACTGGGAAACTGGTGTATGTGTGTAGGGAAGGGGGATGACAGCCAGCATGTCCTCCTAAGTATCCTGCCAGAACAATCTGTCATTATTACTGACTGCCAGCTTTAGTTCTTTTTCTTTTTGTCTTTACAGCTGCTTTTACCCTTTTGTGGGCTTTAATAACTGGGCTTGCTCTCCCTCCCTCTCTCTCTTAAACCATTCTGAAGGAGAAGGAGAGCAGGGCATATAAATGGATGAAATTTGTTATCGGATTATAGAACAGTAGATCTGGAAATGACCTGAAGCATCACCATTCTAGTCCAACCCCTGCCAGTACAGGAATCCACAGCAAAAAGCATCCCTAAGAGACGGCCACCCATCCTCCATTTAACCCCCTCCAACTACTCCACCATGTTCTGAGACAGTGTATTTGACTTCCAAACAGCACCAGGAATTTCATCATCATGGATCTTTCTTCTTGTAATTGGAATCAATTGGTTTAGGCCCTATCCTCCCAAGCAGCAGAGAACAAACCTACTCCATCTTCCATATGACAGCCCTTCAGATATTTGAAGATGGCTATATCACCTCCCAAGTCTTCTCTACACCCAACTTTCTCAACCATTCCTCTTAGGTCTTGCTTTATGGGCCCTTTACTATCCTGGTCACTCTCTGGACATATTCCAGTTTGTCAGTATCCTTATGTTGTTTACTTCTTCCTATATTTTCTTACCTAAGGTACCCTAGTTTAAGTGGCTGAGTGATCCCTCCTAGATATTACATATGGATAGTTTGCCACTCTTTCCAAAGTTAGCTTTCACCCTTTTTTTGTTCAGTTCTTCTGTAACAGCTGCTGTACAGTGCATCTGTCCAATTGAACAAAAGTGCATCAAAAACAAGAGCAACATATTGTGAAGGTGAAATGTTTGTACCTATGTAGATATCATATTTTTCCCTGGGGAGAACTCATGTTCCCACAAAGGCAGATTCAATGCTTTATCTCCTGTATAGATTAGCAAAAATCATAGCTGTTCATACAATGAAAACAAGTATGGGATCATTTAAATCAATTCACCAGAGAGGCAGGGGTGATAAGATGAATTTAAAATATCTTTCCCCCATAGGAGATACTAAAATAGCCAGTCATGTTAAAAAGTAGTAGCAATAGTCTGCATTGGTTTTATGAGTACATTGCAATTTTAGCAGGGTTCAGACACTTGGAATTATACTTCCTTCCTTTTCTCCAGTTTCTAGAGTTTTTGACCCTTAGACAGTGTTTATAAATGGCTACCTATGCATTTGTCAGATGTACTGATACTTGTTAGTACAGTACTGGAGACTATACTTTCCTATTAAAAGAGAGATAGGCAGTGTTTTTCCTCCAATGCTTCTGCATTCTAAAAAACCAGAAAAACTACACTAGGTCTACTTTTTCAGTATTTAGATTTAAAAAAAAATATCCCTGAAATATTTGATTGTAGTTCTATTTCCCACAAGGCATTCTGCTTCTTTTTTAAAAATGGATTTCTGAATGTGTTAGGCTTCAGTATAAATCTTGTGCAATCAATTTATTTAAGTAACTGACATTTATGTTAATTTATTAAGGCATATCTAATGGAACAGCCTTTAGACAAGACTTGTGCTTCAGTTAGTTTCACAAAATTAAATGCCCAATTATCTCATTAATCATGACAAAGGGAAGATGTCTTGCTGATGGTAATCCAAACAACATTCCACTCAATCTCTCTTTTGTCAAATCACTTTATGCCATGGAATTTGTCATGGAAACTCTTGGAAGAATGCACTCACCTGTCCTCGCTTCCAAACCTAACTTACTCAAGCGTTCAGTGGACAAACATGCATACTGCCTCACTAAGCTATGTACACTTTTCATGTACTGCATTTACCTATAATAAGGAATATTTTCCTGCTTTTAGTTTGTAAGATGCTTGGAATTACCAAGAGATAAAGAAACACCTGCCTGGGCCTGGGTAGAAGACAAGTCAAGTACAATGGGACATAAGTTGGCAAGCGTCTTGAAGGCACATCATGTAGATGTATCACTCCAGATATTGTTAACTCCTAGCATTCCTTGCCAATAGCTGTGCTGGCTAGGGCTGATGGGAGATGCAGTCCAACATCAGGAGGATCACAAAATTCTCAGTTCTGGTGTAAATCTAGTTACTAGTCTGATACCCACTGAAACAATGCCTAAAAGGTTAACATTTATGTAAAATCCCACTGATTTGGTGCTTCTACTCCAGTTGGATTATATTTAGACTCAAATGTACTAAAAGAAAAACATGTAAGCCTATAATCTCTCCCACTTCATCAGTTTCAAAGACACCAATTTATGCAAGTGTAGAAGAAGAAAGAGAAACTGCAGAGACACAGCAAATGCTATGCCAATATGATAGTGTCCACTTTATTCTTCCATGCAGTTAAGTCTGTAAAATGTAGTCTGCAAAATGTCAGCTCCTGTTTCTAGCAAAGAAGCTACACAGAACATTTGTTATGAGCCAGGAGCCACATTATTAAAAAACAGAGGTGGGGGGGG
This sequence comes from Sceloporus undulatus, assembly GCF_019175285.1. Taxonomy (NCBI): domain Eukaryota; kingdom Metazoa; phylum Chordata; class Lepidosauria; order Squamata; family Phrynosomatidae; genus Sceloporus; species Sceloporus undulatus. The sequence goes on along the minus strand of NC_056522.1, from coordinate 147,060,853 downwards.
GGGGAGTTACACATACAGAGCATTTGCATGCCATCATCAATTGAAAGACTAAACATAAGTTATACAGAAGAACCTCAGTAGAGATGACCCAATTAAAATGGTTGCTGGTGCTCTGCTCCAATCATAGGACCCATGCAGGAAACATGCCAAGTGCACCTCATGCTCTAAAAACAGCTTGTGTGGATATATGTCCATTAGGACAGAGTCATTGAGGCCATGGACAGATAATCTTTTTTCTTCTTTAAAAACTGGTTTTGAATTTTAAGTAAAGCATTGTCTGGCATCTTGCATTGCAGTTACGGATTAGTACCCTAGGGTTATGGATCTGCTCTGTATTCAGTAACTGCTCTGTATTCAGTAATATCACATATTCATGACTGTGGCATTATTGCTATGATTGTAAATGCTCCCCCCCCAACAACCACCAGGCACATCAAATAACATCTGTTCAGCTGTTTGTGGCATTTTACAGTGATGGCAAACCTATGGGACGCATGCCAGAGGTGGCACTCAGAGCCCTCTCTGTGGGCACATGTGCCGTCGCCCCAGCTCAGAGTTTGCCAGAGTTTGTTACTAGAAAGTCAGAGGGACACGGCACTTTGCAATAAATAAGTGGGTTCTGGGTTGCAATTTGGGCACTCAGCCTCTAAAAGGTTCACCATCATAGGAGAATGAAATTTCCAGCCCTTTCCTGCCAGTAAATGAGGCTACAATTAGTAGCAGGACTTGTATTGCAATTCTGCAATTCCTTCCTGTGCCTTGCTAGTGGGAGGGTACTGAAAAAGTCATCCTGTTGTGCCCTGATCACCAACTCACCAACACAATTGCTTGATGTGACTGCTGGCTGTTAAGGTAGGTTGGGGGGGGGTCAGTCCAGGAGATGTTACTTAGCTATGAATGCGTAACTAGTTCGATAATGTAGGATATCAGTGGTTATTTGAAAAACTGAAAAACCACTACATAAAACTTCACAAAAGTAAAAGGCTTGGAGTATGAACAGGGCATCATTTGTCCTGTCTATCTTTTGCTCTCAAAATGATTTAAACAGGGTAAGAAAAAGAGAAAGGAGCTCAGTAAATGTACAGTAAAAAAAGAGGTGAACTAGAAATAAAGTTCTGTTGTTTTTCAAAAATTCAATATAAGTTACTCTTTAGATCAAAAGAGTGCACTTTGAGGCCCTCCAGATAATGCTGGACTGCAACATCCACCTACCTTAGCCAGCATGTCCAATGCTAAGGGTCAATGGGAGTTGTAGTCCAATAATCTCATAAAAGCTTACAGGTTGTCCATCCGATTTAGATCATGGTAGCACTCATACCTTTTCCACACCAGACGCCTTTTAACTGTCAGCATCAACACTTCTTTAGGGCTTAGCATTCTTTGTGTGCAGAGTTAGTGAAACAACTCTGCTCATCATGGATACTGTAGCTAGGAGTTGCCAGCAAAATACATCAAAATACACTGTGCAATAGTAATAATAATAATAATATTTATTTATATATCCTGCCTCTTCCAAGAATCGAAACAGAATTACATAATTAAAACATACAATAGAATCCAAACAATCAATAAAATGCTAATACTGAATTATACATCCCTATTAGTTCTTTAAAATATCCAATTGTCAAATCATTATATCATCATAATCAGGGTGGAGCCTTAGACACAGTCTCCATATCAAATCCAGTGGATAAGCCTGCTGGACAAGATTCATCTTGAGTGCCTTCTAAAAAGCATCTAAGGTGGTAATAAGACGGATCTCTTCCGGTAGACTATTCCACAATTTAGTAAATGCTCTATGAGAAGTTGTGGTTAATTGAGTATTACAGTATTCCAACTAATTCTTCCCAGATGTTCTTACTGTGTGGGGCGGATTATGTAGGGAGAGACGTTCCCGCAAGTAACTCGGGCCTGAGCCATGTAGGGCTTTAAAGGTAATAATGAACACATTGTATTGCGCCCAGAAGCTGATTGGTAGCCAGTGAAGAGATTTTAGCACTGGTGTTACATGGTCAAACCTAGATGTACCGGTGACCAATCTGGCTGCAGCATTTTGAACCAATTGAAGCTTCTGAACTTGATACAAGGGTAGCCCCAAGTAGAGCGCATTACAGAAATCTAAACGATAGATTACCAGTGCGTGTACCACTGTTTCAAGGTCCTTTTGCTCCAGGTAGGGATGCAGTTGGCGTATCAACCGAAGCTGGTACCAAGCACTCCTGGCCATCACATCTACTTGAGATGACAACTGTAACGATGAGTCCAGAAGTACTCCCAAACTGCGAACTTCATCCTTTAGGGGAAATGTGACCTCCATCCAGGAGTGGTTGACAAATCTCCTTCCCCGGATTTGGAGTACCTATCGCAAGTAGCTCCGTTTTTCCTGGACTGAACTTGAGTTTGTTTTCCCTCATCCAGCCCATTACTGACCCAAGACAGGCATCCAGAGGGGAGATGCCATCCTTAGTCACTGTAGCAGTTGGAGACATAGAGAAGTAGATTTGGGTGTCATCAGCGTACTGATAACATTGTGCACCATGTCTCTGGATGATCTTGCCCAGCGGCTTCATGTAAATGTTAAACAGTATGGCAGACAGAATGGCGCCCTGAGGGGCAAACAATTAGCAAACAATTTTAGTGTGTTGCACCATCTAGCACTCTGGAATATAAAGGGAGCCCACATACATTCTCATTCCCCCTATAGTTTATTCTAAGAAATGTGTTGTATAATTCAAAACTTCCAAGTGCTTTGGGTTATGATAAAATCAATCAACAATCTTTTTATGAAAAATGGCTTCCTTTTATTGATTTTGTTAACACAAATCATATAACTCTCCACACACCACCTTGCCTGTTGTCAATATGGTCTGATGTTTTTCTAACAATTCAATCTATATAGGATTATATATGTGTGGCGTTTCTGAATGTCAATTTTTATAATTGTAATATTTTGTGGTGTTTTAGCCATCTTTTATTGTTTTATTTTTTGTATAATTTTAATAATAATAAAAAAGAAGTAAGAGGGTAAGCTGGGAAACTAAACTATAGTCAGTCCACCTTATCCATGGATTCTTTATCCACGGATTCAAGCATCCATGGCTTGAAAATATTCAAAAATATATATAAATTCCAGAGTGCAACCTTTGAATTTGGCCTTTCCAGACTAAGTTTCCATTAGACTTGCCTCCCTCCTCTACTGATATCTCTGTTGTTCTGATATCAAAACTGATTGATACTATCCCCCCTCATTTCTTGCGCTAATCTGCCCAAAATTTTAGTGTATTCCTATTGGACAGTCTTAATTCTATATTGTTACAGCAAAAGTAGCATCAAAAAAGGTAAATTTTTATATTCAAATGTCAATTCCGAACAGTTGGCTTTTGTCAGAAGATATATGGATATTGGCTGCAGCCAGTTCAACTGTGTTCAGTTCCACACTTGGTGACCGGATACATGAGAAAGACTTAGAAGCTCTCTAATAAAGTCATTCATTCATTTTTTTAAAAAGTGAAGAAAAAAACACAACGAAATTGATCTCAACCTTTGTTGAGCAACATATATATTGTGCATTTTGGTTGGCCAATAAAGGTATCACTGTTTGATAGATTTTTGATTGGATAGATTTTTGATTGGATTTCTAAATGGTCAGCATGGCTACCCCTGGATGTTTTCTCAGCCTCCTCAATAAGATCAAATGAGAAATATTGTCAACTTAAAATTTCTGTATAAAAATGCAAGCCTGGAGGTATCACTATGGAACCCAAAAGCATTCCACAAGCTCAGAAAATACTGATTTCTTGATAAGGAAAAATCCAGCATGAAAACAGTACTACTCTAGATATTACTTCCCACTTACAGTAATGTGCATCATGATTATTATGTCACAGAAATACACAAAGAAAATAAAGAGCCAGAAAAAATGAATGTATGGAAGCTAAACATTTTCTTTTAAGAGTGGCACCATTCCAATCATTACAAAGTAATGATGCAGAGAAATTCCAAATAAGTAGCACTCCTCAATTAGGAAAGGGGAGGTGAGGATTTGGGTTCAGGATGGGAGGATTAGATAGTTCAAAATAGCTCAGCTAATGGTTGAAAAGGCATTTTGGTAGCGTTCTGTTTTAGACAGGCAAAGACATACATCTTTGGACAAGTCACTGACACAGTGGAACCACAGGGCTTCTTTAGGCAGCCAGGTTTGGACAATTTCCAGTTGGGAAGGAGGAAGCAAGGCAACACAGAAATACGTCAATGGAATTTAGGCAGAATATCTACTGGGAGGAAATAGTCCTTTTGACTTCAGCTGAAAAAGTTTTAAATAAATCTTCTGTCTTCAATACTGGCGACAAACGTACTGCTTTGGCTGAACAGTAGGCCCACATTACTATGCTCCCCTATATTTCTGCCTTGAAAAGCACAAGATGATTTTTTTAAAAAGTTAATTTCTAGTATTACTAGCCATATGCAGAAGAAAGCCTTCATATATAAATCAAGGGCTTACAATTTTTTTTTGCAAAACCTCTCCATCTTGTATTCACAACAAATCTAACAGGCACATTTAGCTTGCAGAGGTTTCCTACTGGAAATACCAGCTTTGTACAAAGAAGGAGAATAATATGCTAAATGAAGAATGCTGAATGATACACCTCTAAATAGGGTGGGATAAAAAGACCTATTGTATACACCACGTATGCAAAATAATCTTATTATGTCTTTAACTCCCCATCTTTCTGTACCCTCTTTTGTGGACACATTAATCCACAATAATAGTTTTGTTCAGGCCTGTTTCCAAAACGGTAGATATCCACAAAATATTTTGTTTTCCAGTTTCAATTTCAATTAATTCAGCATTGACTATTTTTCATTTAAAGTGGGATAGTTCCATATTTATTGCTTGAGGTGTACACTTTCACCCATCCACAAAATAGCTAGAATCAGATAGTATTAATTAAATTCACAGCAAGGAAGCAAAAAAGTCATAGGAATAGAAACTGAAAACATGGTGTATTTGGAATGACCACCAGTGTTTTTGAATTGGGATTCAAATGCAACAGAATAAATACAAACAAACAAAAATCCCACAACCCCCACCCCAATGAACTGGCAGTACCTATATCTCCACATAGCTGTGACTATGTCAAATCAGTCACATTGATTTCAATGGATCTACCCTTCGTAATTCTAACATTTGATTTAGTCTATGGTTCAAACACTTCCCATTTATTTCTTCTACTACCATAACAGAAGCAACAGATTTTTATACCTTGTTGGTCACATCACAGGCCAATTGACACAACTGTTGCTATGTTACATCAAACTGACTTGAACCCAAGATGATCCTATGAGTGAAGGACCTCTCCAGAAGACATCCCCTGCTCCAGTTTTGCAAATTTAGGTCGGTGGCTTCTTTTATTGAGCCAATCATTTCCTTTAATTTAATGCATATGGTGATCTAATCTGCAATGCATAAGTTTTTGAATCACACAAAAATCTCTCATTTAAAATGTTTAGGATAAAAATAATATACAAGACTATTGGTATTATATTCACCTCATGTTAAATGCAGAATTTGTTCAGTCCTAATGATACAGGAAGGGATAAACTGCACAGCTGACCATTAAATGCACACAGATGCCATTTCACAAAGGAATAGATCTCTATCTCCTTTGTCATGAAAAGATAAGTCAAGAAAGCTGCTTCACTTAAATCTAGGTCTCTTGAAAAAAGTCAGACATAACTATATCCCAACACATGTGACTTCTCTCATCCTTTATTACTAGAAAGAATGCTAAAGACAGCCCCAAAAGCCTGATAGCTGCTAAAACAAGGTCTTTTCTTAATTAGCCGTTGTGTCTTTGACCTGGATAAATAAACTCAAGACATTTTTCTGTAATATTTTCCAACCCAGTTCTGCAGAGACAGGCACAAACCAATGCTGATTCTGTACAAAAGTAACACTGAACATAAAACAGAAAAATAATTTACAATAGACATTTTCTTTTTCTACTGGCAACCAACAATCTTCCTAGAAGCAGATCAAAATATTCAAGGCATGGTATAATTCCTAGCTCTCATTTCAACCCATGCGCCCTCCTTCGCCATCACCACCATTACCACAATGACTTTTATTACACATACATTTATGGTAGCTTGCTCCTTTGACCTTATGAAAGGTTAGGTAGCATACTAATCAGGGATCAGTGAGCAGTAAGAGTGAAGTTTATTGAAACAAAAAGCAGAGACTACTGGGTGGGTACAGTAGATTTGGATTCAGAACTGCTTCTTCTCCCATGCAGATGACATTTGTTCTCTACAGGATGAACTACTATAAGTGTGTTCTGTACTGAATTTTCCCTTTTTCTATCTAAAAGACATCACACCAGCTGTAGTGGTAACAACAAAACAAGGATATGAATGTATCCACAGGCACTGATTATGCTCATTCCCTTGAACAGTACTTATGTTATATTGTCTAATCACACATATTCACATATCATATATACTCAACTATAAGTCAACCTCATGCATAAGTCGAGAGCAGGTTTTGGGTCCAAAAATTATGGATTTTGATATGACCCCATGGATGGAGTCGAGGGCAAAACATGTAACAAAGGAAAATTATGCCAAAGAACTTAAATTCCAGAAGGCACAACTATTTGTGTTCACCCTAAATGCTGGCTGGATGAGAGACTAGAGGGTCAGTGCTTCCAGGACAGATTACCCTCTTGCCTTTCACCAGGAGATGGTTCCTTTTTAAAATAAGAGATAAGCACAGTACTTACACTGAACTGTCGATAAGTGAACTTAGGGATTTTGGGGGTCAATTTATGACCAACATTTCTAGACTTATAATTTGTTTCTACATTAACACTGCCAAGAAGACCCTGGTGTTTGATCTACCTCAGGGGTAGGCAACCTGCGGCCCACGGGCCGGATGCGGCCCGGCGAGGCCTTGGGACCGGCCCCAGCCCAGTCCTGCCACCGATTGCCGCCGGGGCCTTTGGGGGGCGATTGTCTATAGAAGCCTCAGAAACATGCATTTATCTTAACATTTTTTAAAAAAATCAGCAATTTTTTTTGCGTGTCCTCCATTTTTTTTAAAAAAGTGTCTTCCATTTGAAAATTTTGTCCTACATTTGTTCTGGTTTATTTATATATTTAATTTAAAAAAACATTATTTAATTTTTGGCTTCGGACCCCCAGTTGTCTGAGGGACAGCAACCCGGCCCCCGGCTCAAAAAGATTGCCTACCCCTGATCTACCTCATGCTTTCTCTGCGTCATTCCAAAAAGAGAGAAGTAACTGCTACTCACTATTTCCTCAGGCATTGATGAGAACTCTGCACTGAAAAAAAAAGTTTGAAGGCTTTGGGGTTTGTTTGTATTTTGCCAAGAACCCTCAAACTTTTTTGAAAAAGCAAAACCCTTAAACGCCTCAAACATTTTTCACTATTCAGCCACAGTGATTCTGCTAATTCAGAGGCTCCCAAAATAGTACCTCTGAATATGTGCAAAGGGAGATGAATTCTCTCCAAAGGGATTGCTAACTTCTTTTCACCCAGTGTATCTTCCCCAACCATCATCTCTAAAATAAAACAACCCCACAAAGACTTTGGAGGTACAGTAATTTGAGATGACAGGGCTTGACTCTTGCCTAGCAATAGCTCAGACATCCACAGGGTGGCCCTGATTTCTTACTTTGAAACACTGAGATTAAAGAGGTCTGAGAAACAACTGAAATTTGAAGCAACAAAAAGCCTGTTGTGCACCATCAGGATTGTATGGGCATACCTGATCCATAAGAAATCTTAGCTATGCTCACCACCTTCTTCAGTCAAGTGTCTCGCAATAACCTGCAGTCATCCAAAACCTAATGTAGAGCAGATATGGCCAAGAGGATTTACACACCATGTAATAAATTTATAATAGATAAACACAACCTGAACCACAAAGTTGGTGGAGTTCATCTAACATGTACAAATCCTGTTGAAGATCAGAGTTGTTTATGTAGTCACAAAATATTGAAAACTGGCATGTGTGTGCTGATAGTTAATTTGTTCTAAAGCCAATGAAAGAGAGAGGAGATGGGAAGAACAAAAGATCTTTGCAGCATTAGAGTAATGGCTTCAATAGTAAACAATATTAAATAAGACAACCATCTGCTAGCTTTTAAAAAAAGATATGGGGGGGGGGGGGGGGAAGGGAGAGAGGAAAAGGGAGAAGGGGAGAGAGAGAGGGGGGGATTACTAAACACATCATTGGAAAAGACTTACAACAAGATAACACTTAGAATGAGATGGAACAGCCGCTCACTTTAGTTAGCCAAGGTAGAAACACAGATTTTAGTGCAACAGGCATTGTGGGTGATGGCAGAAATGTTGGTATAACATGGAGGTAAATATATCTAGAGGGTACCTCAGTATTTAAATATGTCCAGGACTAGTAATTTGTGATATTACTGACAGTGGGAGATCTAGCTGATTTGCAGATAGCTGTTCTGGGGCAGATTATACTGACCGTCTTTTTATTAACCTTTGCCAGTCACATCAACCTGGAATACTGTAGAACACTCACACAACTCCCTGGAAAGTTTTCAAACAATGAATTCAGGATGGCATAAACCATAAAAAGTCTTTAACCAGACTCAAAGGTATGGATTCAGATTCAAAACGTTTCCTTGGCATAACGTAGGAGCAAATGGAACTGGAAAACTAATTCATTTATGGGAAACAAAGACAGAGGGCAAATTGAATACTGGTGATATATTACTGTCCTCCTGGCCAAAGTGCCCAGGGTGATGCAGAGAAATATCAGTGAAGCATCCAAAGACGGTGAACTGCTGAAGTAATGTGACCAATACTTTTCCCTAAGACTGGAAAAATCCATGCCCTGGTTTTAAAAGAAAGTTAAACATTTAGATGGCATCAATAAATGTATCCCAGAACAGGTGGTTATGGAACTGGCCAGATGGGAGCCAATTCTGGGTACTAAAATGTGCCACCCAGGGGGTAGTAGGATATATGAGTGTTACTGAACCAACAGGACTCAGTAATCACAATACTATCAAATTAATTTATATGAAAAAAGGAGAACTGTCAGGGAATGCCAACATGTCATATTTTACTTTAGAAGAGGAAACCTCTAAAACAAGGGAACTAGTAAAATGGGAGGTGGCTCAAAATCCATGGCAGTTACTCAAAACCAAAATAAAAAGGCTCACCTAGAATATATACCACATGTTAGGACAGGCAGTGTAAATTGAAGTGGTCACCAGACAGTTAACAAACAATGTCAAGAAAGCTATTAGGCTTTCTTCAGGTGTTTCTTCTGAAAGTGGAAGTCTTTCAGAAACAAGGGAAAAAAGGAAGACAAAGGAAATGAAGCAAGGGTTAAGGGAGACAGATTCCTGCCCCCACCCCAGAGAAATGTGTTGCTAACAGTGTCAAGAGCAACAGTTTTTAAAAACATACCCATATTAATCTGGGAAATCAGCATGCAAAGGGATGTTGTCACACCTTTGAGATTAACTGAAAGAAATAAATTGGTAGCATGAGCTTTCGTAGACTTGAGCCCACTTCCTCAGATGCAAATTTGGTGTGGAGAATCCAGAGACAGCCTATATAAGCCAGCTGTGTGTGAGAATGTAAATTCTCAAAGGTGTTACAAGATCCCTTTTAAAAATTTAAATATATCTGGCACAGGGACTTTCTGGAGAAGAGAGTTAATGCATTAACAGAGAATAAAGAGGCTGAAAAGAACGCACTTCACCGAAGAAAATGTAGGTAGATACCTCTGCCTGAACTGATATTTACAAGAAGGAAATCTGAGAATATTGTTGACAATAAATGAAATTATAGGTTTTATTAATTGTGAACAAACAAATAACAGTTTCCCAGAGGGTAACCTCTGAGAATTCTCATAGAACTCAAATATGACACTACTGTTTTTATAAAGCTCTAACGTATCCCTACAATCAACCTCCATAACAGAGAAACGGAGAATGGTCAATGTAACACCACTTTTAAAGACCAAAAGTAGTTATTAAAGAGAAAAACTACCAAGCCTATAGAAATACAAGCCCTGCTAGCAAAGAATGAGTGCAAGTTTTGCAGAAGAATTGTTTTGTCTCACTAACCTTTCAGACTGTCAAACATATGGGTGGGGTGATTCACTAAGCACTGTTGACTTGGACTTAAAGGCTAAAAGGCTTTTGACAAAATACCTCATCAAAGGCTCAAAAATAAATTAACAGTCATGGGATCATAAAAGAAGTTCCTTTATATTATATACAGTGGGCCCTCTGTATTCACCGATTATTTATTCATGGATTCAACCGTCCATGGCTTGAAAATATTATGTGTGTGTTGTAAAAACCAAAACTAGATTTTGCCATCTTATATTAGGGTTACCATTTTATTACCAATTTAGAGCCAGAGTGGTATAGTGGTTTGAGCATTGGACTTGGACTCTGGGGACCAGGCTTCAAATATCAGCTATGGAAACCGATTGGGTGACCTTGGACAAATCACACTCTCTCAGCCTCAGAGGAGGACAATGGCAACTGTTATCTGAAGAAACTTGTCAAGAAAACCAACCATAGGTCACCTTAAGTTGGAGACAACTTGAAGGCACATAACAAACAAGGTCATTTTAAAGCCATTGTATTTAATGGGACTTGAGCATCTACAGATTTTGGTATCCATAGGAGGGTGGCGGCAGCCCTGGAACCAAACCCCAGCTGATACCAAGGGCCGACTGTATGTCTGGTGTAGAGAGTGTAGATAGGAAGACACTGGAACATGGATTCAGAACGGAAGAAAGGGAGCAAAATCCCTCAGATCCAGTCCATGGTTGGTTTCTTGGGGCTTTGTTAGTGAAGCCCCCCTCCCAGAATACATTAGAAAATAAATTCTGGTACCTCAACAAACTATAGCAACTATCACGCCTGCTGCTAAATTTAGGGAAGTGAGCCTGATGATCATATATCTTAGCCTAGGACCAGTGCTGGCTCTGCCTGGCTTCATCTACAGATCCTGAATAGTGGGAGGTTTAAGACAGATGAGAGGAAGACCTTCACACAGCACACAGTTCAACTGTGGAATTCAGAACAGGTACTGATGCCCATCTGGATGGCTTTTAAAGAGGACTGGAAGAAATTGTCCTCAGTAGCTACTAGTCACGACAGGAATATATTAACTTAGGCAGGATGTGTTCCCTAGTTGCTGGGGAACACAACTGGGATTTGGCAACTCAGCTGGAGAAAAAGATTTATTGTGGCCAGGAGGCAGTGGAAACCTGACATTTAGGGAAAGGGCTAAACACTCCTCCCATCTTGTGATTATCCCCTACGAGTCCCACTCCCTTTTATTAATACCCTTACGCAGAACTTCAGTACTGTACCAAGATCTGCACACATTCCACTTACTAAACTCTAGTAGCACCACAATACTTACACAGCTTTTCAATGCTCAACAGAGTTCTCTGAAGATTTACAGAATGAGGGATTAACAAATTCAGAAACTGCTGAAGCAGAAATGTACTCAGAACAAGTAATGCATTAATGGTTTTAGTTAAGACACCCATGATAAGTTCACCTCAGGGTCGCCATAGGTCGGAACTGATTTGAAAGCACAACAACAACAACAACAACAACAACAACAACAGTTAATTTGAATCCCATTTTATTTTAAGATGCAATCTTTCCCTTTAATGGAAATATTTGATAAAGGACAACTTCTAGTAAATATGGACAATCAGAGACATGAACAGAACTGAATCTAAAACTTGTCTTCTTTGAGCAAGACTCTGCTCAAAGAAGGAGCCTTTGCTGTAGGTTTTTCCTGAATTTGAGCCCACCCCATTCTGCAGAGTCCCCTGTATGTCTGTATAGGCTGTTGTGCAGAAAAGGAGGCAGACACATCTGCTTCTACCAATTCAGTTTTGCAGGCACCAACATTCAGAACCAACCAGTAATCATTTTTAAACAATTGCAATCTCATTGTCTTCATACAATAGTTTACTACAAACTGGTTACACAACCCTATGCATGTTTATTCTGGGGGGAATCCTCCCACAGGACTCTATAGGACACAGCCTGCATCTGCACTGCAGAGATAATCCAGTTTGACACCACCTTAACTGCCATGGCTCAATGCTATGGATTACCATGCCACTCATAGGGTTGCCATGAGTTGACTTTGACTCGAGGGCAGCAAACAACAAAAACAACAAATGTCACCAGAGCTCTCTGACAGAGAAGGCTAAATGGTTCACAAAACTACAATTTCCAGAATTCCAAAGCACTGAACCATGACAGTTAAAATGGTGTCAAACTGGATTATTTCTGCTGTGCTGATACATCCATAATCTCCAAGTAAACACACCCAGAGCTGCAGCCTGAATTTCATTCCCATAAAAAGGAGGAAAAGTCTCATGCCTTTTTGGTCACAGATCAATTGCCTGTTTGGTTGCTGTTCCCAAAGTGACTGCATATAAAAGGAGAAGGACTCTCAAGCCTTCTTTGCTGGGATGGAGAGGGGTGCAGCCAGGTTCCCACTTTTCTCCCCAGCAAGCAAGCACTCTCAACTGGACAGAGCCAAAGGACTTTTTCAAAGAACTGACCCCTATATACCCCTTCCCCAGAGACAAGCCTTTCCAGCAAAGGTTCATCCCTCCCCTGATTGCAAACATTGCTACTTCTTTTATTTCTTCTCTCAGTCTGTGCAATGAAAGAGAACAGGAGCACTAGCACAGCTCCAACCTGCCAGCCAATGCTTGGTAAAACTCACAAAGCTTAAGCAGAGTCCCAAATCTGAAAGTTCCTTTTTGCTGCTACTTCTCACCACTCCTCATCTCCATTTTGACTGAAGGCCTCCCCTGCCACCGCCTTTTCCTCCACTGTCCCCCCAGATCTTTCCACCACCTTGGAGGGGGACTGCGCACTTTGGGAATTCCTGCCATACAGCAATGGTTCTCAACCATTTCAGAGTCATGGCTCCTTTTGATGTTCTGTTGAAAGCTATGGACTCCCTCACAAGTACACCATTTCCCAAGTAAAAGGTGATAAACCCTTTCTTGGCCAAAGTCCATCCATAGGCATTCATCCAGGGGTCCATAGACAGCAGGTTAAAAGCCCCTACCACAGACAAATATATTTTTTTTTAATTTGCTGTTATAGCGTTTACTGAGTATGTATATATGTGGCTGTTTCACAAAGTTCTCTGAAAGTACATTCCTTATATATACCTCATCTTTTCAGTGTGATCCACCATGTAAGTAGGTATAAAAAGTACAAAGCACAAATACATCTGTGTTAAGTATTATACACAGGAGTTATAAAACAGTAACAAAAACAATCAATAGGAAACAACTGGCTACAACAAAGACATCTCTGAAACAGGACTACAATCCAGCATGTACTCACTGATTTAAGATTAATGCTTCAGGGTCTGACATTTGGGTAGTTAGCCTACAGGTAAAGAGCTTGCACTTTTTTTAAAAAAAGGCTTTAAATCCTTATGTACATGTTCTTAAAAAGCACCATTGTCAAGTTAAACTGAAAACCACTGGTGCAGGTAAGGCTCTGTGTTGCTTAGAAAAGGCACTTTGGACAATTAGGGCCCTATGTGGCATCACCTCTCACATGAAGGGATGAGTGGGGTCATGCTCTCTGGCCAAAACAAGCCTGCTGGCTTGATTCCACCACCATGCATCTACTGAAGGCCAGGGGGACGGTCTGAAGAGGGAAGCCAGCTTCACAGAATGGAGGGTGGGTTCCCCCTATGATTTCAAAGCCTGCACCATCAGTATACTAACTCGTACAAGAGGTCCACAGGAGTACAGCAGGCTTCTCTTCTCAGACTCAGAGTTCGGCTCATCATTTTAAAGAAATAATGTGTCAGGTGCTACTTGTTCCAAAGCAACATGTTGTTTTAAGAGAAAAATCAGGGTATTTTTAAAATTTACTTTAAAATGCATAAATGGCCTCAAACCCAATAAACAGACCCATCCCTGAAAAAACCAGCATTTTAAGAATGAGCAAATATTCCTTGTTATACCAAAAATAGTAATGACACTACCAGTTGATGCATTGTCTTTTAAAAGTGCAGGTGCTGGTAAGAAATGGCCTAAAGCCACCTGTTAGTTCCCAGTTAGAGAAGACGTACTGAATAAATGGAACTTATGTAAGAGTTGATTAAACAAGCTCCCATAGATTCCTTGGGTCTACCCAAATATTTTTAATTACATTAATTAATTAATTACAAATATTGGGTCTACAGACAAATATTTTTAATTACATTAATGCAAGAACAAAATCAATAACAATGATGAAAATAAAGAAATCGAGTGCATGATGTAATGCACTGGTTAAGTCACTTATGTAATGCAAGAGCTGTAGGATAAAAGGGCAGGAGATCCACACTCAGTACATATCTGAGCAGCAGTAGCAGCTAAAGTGTGAGCTTTGAAAAGCTCATAAAGAGCTTTTACTGGAACCAGAGGAGTCTTGTAAGAATAAGCCTGAAAGCGAAGCCACACTCACAGTGTGTCTGGCAGTTAGGATCTTGCTGTAATCATGTGCAGCAGGGAGATCAGGTTTCCAGCAAATGCACGAAGGGCACATTAATGTCTTAAATAATGGAGCATCCAAAGGAGGCTATGGCTTAGCTTCTCACACAGACAGCACTACTCCGAGCCACCGGAACTAGAGTTCTATGTTCATTCAAAATGCTCAATCCTTATGCAGGCATGGCATTGGGGTGTTCTATGTACTGTACACCAGTTTTTGGACCAGCTTTGTTATTCCTTACTTTCGAATGTGAACCATTATTTCCATAGGCAAAAGTTAATCATGCTAAAAATAATTAACTATTTATAGTAGCACTTTGTTAAAGGTGTGCTTTATACTATATACTTGCATGGTCACTGTACTTGGAAATTCCCCCCTACACCCTCTTGTTATGTTACTGATCTCTCTTTCCTTATAGTTCTGCCTGCTTCCAATCCTAATAGCTACCATTGTGGTTTACTGATACAACAGTAATGAGAGTGAACAAATCTTGTACATACTGCAACCTCACATTACAATTTTTTAAACAGTTAAACAGGGACTGAACTGTGAAAGCAGAAAGAATAGCACATGAAATGGAGCTGAGAGAACTTTGTTCCCACCTTTAACTATAAAGCTGCCTTTTAGTAATCTGGCCATATCCACAGAAAATATCCTTGATCATGCGGGTAAGTAAAAATAACTGCTGGCTGAACTTTAACAACTAATTAGAGAAAGATTTCTTTTGTTAGTTCTGGAGCCACACTGTAATTGAGGTTGTGGCTTATGAACTTTATTTCATATTTGAGCCAATTAAAAATCTTTGCAGCACATTTATGCAGAGGTCATTAGGCTCCCTAAGAGACAAAGAAGCTAATTTTAAATACGCCCAATACCAGTGTTTTTGAGGCAGGAGAGAAAAGTAAAAGAATAATTAAGCCATCTACCTCAATGTTTTCAACACTATAACCAGAAAGACACAATGAAAAATACTCATTATTTATCATCATTCATTTATTATAGACATATCACCTCAGTATCTTGAACCAAGAATGTTTTTGTGGTATACTGTATATACTCATGTATAAGTCATGAGTATATTTTAGTCAAAAAATCGACTTGGAAAATCTGAGTCGACTTATCCACAGGTCTTTAACTGTACTGTACTTTAACACTGTTTGTAGATTTGTAATTTTATGTAATGTTTGTAAAGTTTGTATTGTTTTATGGTTTTTTTAAAAAAAAACTTAATAAACTTTTTCCCAAAAAAAAAAAAAAAAGATAAAATAATGAGCCTGAGGCAGCATCCACACTGCAGAAATAATCCAGGTTGACATCACTTTAACTGACATGACTCAATCCTATGAAATTCTGGGATTTGTAGTTTTGTGAGATATTTAACTTTCTCAGACAGCTCTGGTGCTACAATTTCCAGAATTCCATAGGACTGAGCTATGACAGTTAAAGTATTGTCAACCTGGATTATTTCTGCAGTGCAGACACAGCCCAAAGCGTGAAGCCAGAAGCACCTGGTTGAAATCTTGCCATGAAGTTCAGAAGAAAGCTACTATACTCTGCGCCAGATTCCCAGTTACACTACTGATCCACCATACAGTATGATGCACTCTGAACTCCCCTAATATAAATGTTAAGCATTCTGTTGTTGTGCCTGGAAATACTGTGACTTTTTCCAGAGAAAATTTTGCTGAGAAGCCAGTAAGGGCTGCTGCTGTCACTCTGTTCATTGGGCCATGAACAGTTTGGATTAAATTTAAATCTGATGCTGAAAAAGTACATGATGGTGAAAGAGCAAAATTTTTAAAAGAGCACATCTCTTAGACATCCACCCATACAACTTGCTTCTGTCTGAATCTCTTTCCCTAACCTTCTACAGGTTCTTACCTTTGAATACTGGAGAGGTTCCTTCTGCACTCTGAAAGCCTAATCTCTTCTCTGCAAAAAGAGCCCAGGCAGGGCTTTTTACTGTGTAATTGCACTGCCTGCATTGATGACTATTTATGGGAGGGCCAGACAATAGTGACTTCAATTTCTACCCTTTCTGAGTTACCAATTGCTTCTCCTGTATTTTTTTTAAAAAAGGTAAAATTTTAAAAATAGGTAAAACTAATAAAAACTTTACTGTAAATTAAAAGAAATTAAATCTTTTCCCAGATGCTTGGTGAGTCCGTGATTCATTTTGAATTAGAGCCAGCAGTTCAATCACGCCAGAATATTTGGGGCAAACCCCTAATTCTGAATGGTCAGTTTTGCTGGGGGGATGGTTAGGCGTCCCTCTAGTTTGCATTCAACTAAGACTCCACAATAATGGTTCTAATTGGAGACATACAGGGTGAAAATGTAAGTTGGTCCTCTCTTTAATCAACATTCAGTTTGATTCCCTGGCTAAAATTTTACTTTGTCGTGTTAATTATGCACATCGCACCGAGCCCATCTGTTCCTGAGAGGCCAGCTGCCAAATTCTGCAGCATCAACAGTAATTCATATAGCAAAACATAGTGTTAAATCACCCAGTGTACAGACAAGGAAAGAGGACATTCTCCCCCCACAAAGAACTGTGCCTGAAACACCAAATGATTAGTCTGTTTTCAATCTGAAAATGAAGGGGTCCACAATCCACCATTTGCTTCTGTGGAGCTGCTGTATTGCTCTGCCAGATTGGGTGTTTAAACTTCAGTGAGAAACATCATAAATATATAGACAGGAACACAACATGGAGGAGTGAAGCAGCATGAACCACAATACAAATCAGCTTTTCCAGTGATCCTGGCCAAGACAGATTTTCCAACCATAATTTACTTTTTGATCAGGCAGAAGTGTGCTAATGTGTGAAGTGCACACTTTCAATTGACCTTTCTCAGAGGTTACTGATTTTGTCAGGAAAACAGTGGGGCCTTGAAGGGCAGCTCAACACTGCAGATCCCTTTTGACTTGGACAGAAGGCAGCCAAATTCTCAACATCTCAGGCATTCTATGGAGAGAAGGTGGCAGCCTATAGCTGTTGGCTTCCACCATGGTGAGGTGGTGAAGCCACTAATTCATCCTGGACTGTGATGGAGCAAACAACTGTACTCAAAGTAGGTCTATCACCTTGGGTAATTTTTTTTTAAAGAGCAGGCTGAAACCCAGAGTGGACTCACCAGCCAGCTGACATGGGAACCACTAGATGTCCCTGATGGCAATCATGGAAAGTTAGCATCCCAAGAACGTTGCAATTTTCACCATGTTTATTGACCTGGGAGAGATTGACATTTGAGATTTGGAAGCTGCCTCCTTCCACTTTTATTCCAAGCAATAATTAAAGTGTACTGATTGAATCTAACATAGTTGTGCCCAATTCAGTTAACTTTTTCCCTCCCTCATTATCACTATTGGGGATGCATTCCATAAATTAGATCTAATACTTCTTTACAGAATTCATAAACTGCTCCATATCAAAGATTTCAGAGTAGTGTACAATAAATTAAGGTTAACAAAAATATTGATAAAAATCTGAAAATGCTTATCTGCAAGGAAAAGTCTTCAGAAAAGACCAAAAATGAATTGGCAAAGGCACATTCCTAATCTCAGTTGGAAGGGCACATTATAGGATAGGAAATTATACATTAAAAACCCTATTCCTGCATAGCTGAATGATGTGGTACAAATATTACCATATTTCCCCTGCCTCTATAAGCAAGATTTCAGTCCATGATTGCAAGCAGGTATTTCAGTTTTTCTACCAGCTGTAAATAAGCCAACCAGCATCTGTTTCCTAATATGCATCTAAACACTTGTGTGCCTACACCAATGTTGTATTCTTCAAGCTTTAACTGACACAAACATTCAACAGTGTTGGACAAGTGAGTGAATCAGCCCTGGGAGGCAGGAACTGGAAAGCCACAAAGATTATTCAAACTGGTCACCAGGATCTTATCATGGTATCTTTTCACTATCCTGAATGAGATTAATATTGGGGCAACTGAGCTGTCACTTTCTATAGCTATCACTTGGTTTCCGTCTAGAAAAGGTATGCAGTAATGATGAGAGGAGCAGTTCTCATGACCTCTCGCAGCTGACTAATTTGCCCTCTTAGTAGAGTATGACTGCCTGAAACACCTTTAGGCCTAAAAGGGAAAGAAAAAACAAGATACATGGCACAGATATGCAGAAGAGATAAAATGGAACAGCAGGAGCCAGCCTGCAGACTTTCAGGCTCACATTACTCTTCTGTTTCAACAGGCGGTGGGGAGATTTGGAAACTTTCATCCAATTCTTGCTAGAGGTAACAGTTTCCTTTAGTAAAACAGTCAGCTCAGAAAAGATCAAGCTTGGCTATTAACAGACTGTGACACTAAGCTTAACCACTGTTGTGGAGGGCTGCAAGTAGTCATAGCAGTCAGTCCTCATAGCAGTAGTGTCAGGATGCAGTTAACATCTCTTCTCTAATACACGCAACTTAGTTCAATATGCATGCTGGTACATTCTGCAGGATTTTAATGACACACATATTAAAGTATGTTGGCCAAAGTATGTGAACAAGTCCTGAGAAACAAAAGCTGGAATGTCAGTAAGACTTTTGATACCTGTATGCATGAGACTGGTGGCCCTTGAAAGCACACATGCGCATGTGTGTGTACACACATACATACACACACAAAGAGAGAGACCTAATAACAGTTGGAGAGTCTTTATTCTTTCTCATTCTGCTCATTCTGGCAAGTAGGGCTGTAACTCAGCAGGAGAGCATATGTTTTGCAAATGAAAAGGCCCCACATTCAATCTGTGACATCTCTTAGTACAGCTGCTTTTATCTGAAACCTTTACAAGGCATCACTAGTTAAATGTAGACAAAGCATGGAGAACATGCAGCCCTCCACATTTTGTTAGATAGCAGCTCCCATCAACCCTAATCAGTAAGGCCAATGAATGCTGGGAGCTATAGTTTAGCAGTATCTGGAGAACCATATGTACCTCATCTGTGAGTCAGACAATATTCACCTAAAATAATCAGGAGTCTGCCATGACATAAGACATCCTCTTATGCTACCAGGGAATACAAAGCCCTCTCTCAGCATCATACTGTCTTGTTCCATATCATAAGAATATAAGAAAGACCATGTTGGAAAAAAACCAAAACTCAATGTTTTGCTGTCACAGGCGGTCACAGTTGATTATGGGGAAACCTGCTAGCAGGACACAAGTGCAATTGTACCTTACACCTCATGCTTCCCAACAATTGATATTCAGAGGTATACTGCCTATCACACTGAAGGTGATACAGAGCCATCATTGCTAGCAGCTACCGATGGTCCCATCCCCCATGACTTTATCAAATTCTCTTCTTAAAGTATTCAACTTGGCAACCATTACTGTGGGAAAACTGGCTTGGGGCTGCATCAGGGGCTGTTCAAATAGGAACAGATCTTTTCCACTCCTATCTGGGCCAGCTCTGGGGCAGATTGGGGCCACAGTGTGCGTTTGCCGTGGCTTCAGAGCAAGCAGCTCTGGGCCGGCCCAATCCGCCCTTTTGAGGTGGTCTGTTCCAGCCTTTACTCTTCTTTTTTCTAGACTAAGCCAACACAGTGTACAGTAACTTTTTTTAACAGGGGAACAGGTTCAGGTTTTTTTATTCACTTTGGTTGCATTCTGCATCTTTTTCAGATAGATATCATTTTAAAAGGTGTAGTGATACACAGCATTCCAGATGTGTCCAGGAAGCATCACCAATAAACATTACCACTGATCCACCTTGTGACAGTAAATTCTATAATATTAATTGTGTGAATAAGTAGTTGTAGCTGTCTTTAGTCTAATTCCAAATATCGTTACTAGGTAACATAATGGCAGAAGAATAAAATGATCTATCTACTCCATACTGCTAATAATTTTATGAAACTCCATCATGTTCACCCAGACCTTTTACTTGCAAGGAAGATATTCCTTACAAAGAAGATATTCTTAATAGATCGTTTTCTATATATTTTCAGGGCCAGGATATCCTTTTCCAGACAAATCAGAAAAGTATGTAGCATTTTATCTAGATAGACTGTATCTAGTATTTATTAAATTTATTTGCTCCAACTTATTTTCAAAGCTTTGTGTACTACAGAACCCAAAAAAAACCTCAGTCAGCATGGCCAATGTAGTCCAAAAACTAACTTTGTCAAGCTCTGCCAAGATTATGCATAGGATTTATGAACCTGGCAGTTTTATTATCAACCCTTGTCCTAATAACTCCCAGTGTAGATTTTGCTCTCCCCTCCCCGCCAACTGCCAGTAAATATCAAGTTTCAGTACCTGCCACTATAACCCTCTTCTCTTAAATAGTGACAGTTAGGAAGATGGATTTGTCTAGTATGCCAAGGATGAAATCATACCTATAAATTTTAAAATCACAACCAGTGGCAACTTCATGTGGTTATATCATTGAATCATAGAGTTGGAAGGGACCACTCCTGCCATGCAGGAAATCTGTGTCAGAGAAGCATGGATTATGGAATCTGAGGGTGTCGTGCTGAGACAAAGTTGGAGAAAGATACTAGGCAATGCACCAATGCATAATATTGCCTTTAAAAAAAGTGGCAAATTTTGAAAAAGAGATTCACCAGTCTTTAAACTCTAATTTGAAATAATACATTGCATGGAGAAGGGATAGAAGGTTGTATCCCTATAGTCCTCCTGATGTTTGAGTTCTATTCTCACTAACACAAACCAGCAAAACCAAAGATCAAGGAAGATGGGAAGTGCAATTCAGCAATATCTGGAGAGCCACAGGATTCCTAGTCCTGTGTTTGATATGGAAGAGGCACTTAATTAGCCAATATGCTGAATGGGAGCATGAACAGTCTGCAGTTGCTGGTTCTTGACATATCTTGATTGATTGCTCTTCATTCTTAAAAAGACACATTTTCCCTTTCCATCTGGACAAAGGTGGTTTCCACTCACAGCCTATTTTAGGGGGTGGGACGGATGGACACAAAATAGCAGCCTGAGTCTGCTCTGGCTGGAAGTGGGTTGGAACCCCACTGTCCTCACGGCATGCTCCCAGGGCAGACTGTGGACTTAGGGGCCAACTGGTGCCGCCAGGAGTCGGACTATCCCAACTCCTTTTTGCTTCAGTCCTAAGGATTGGGCACAGCTTTGGCATGGCTTCTGGCTGCTTTAAAGGTATGTGTCGTTTAAACAGCATGGCTCCAAAGTGGCTGGAAGCTGCTTTGTTTGGCCTGTCTCTTTGGGCCCTTAATTATGAGTACATTTGTTTCACATTATGTGCATTCCTTGTTACTTCACTTGACAAAGGAAAGAAAGTTAACTGTAGCATCCAAGTCAATGTATTTCTACTTTCATAGATTATGAAATACCAGCAGCAATCATCCATATTACTAAACTACATCCGGAGATTCCTTATGATAATAAGTCCTTCAGAGTAATGGTGCAAACCACATAATATCTTTACAATGTACTTGATGATCTGTTCCCACTTGTCTTTGCAGCATGTGAACCACTGAAGAACACAAGCTACTTCAATGACATTTTATAATCTGGGCAGAAACATCCCCACACTTGTACTGGCCCTGTGAATGATAGTATACTGGCCAGGAAGAGTTCAAAAGAACCAGTATTTTAGTCTTTCTGAATGTGTTCTTTTCTGAACTTTGGTCATTAAAATCAAGTATAGTGGAGAACATCCAGCACACATGTGGTCTATGGGGTCTCTCTATTTGGTCTATGGGGTCTCTCTATTTGGTATAACATGCTCCCTCCTCCTAGGTGCCCAGTTCCTTGTGCTCAGCTATTTTTCATTGTTCATTTGAGCAGGGTATGTGAAGGAGGCACCCAAACTGCACTGCTCAGGCATACTGTGAAAGTTCATTTGACTACCTGGGTGCCAGGGAGGTATCTGTGTGCATGTGAGATGTGCAAGTGTAAGCAAGGCATATATGGATTGACATATGCAGGAGCATCACTACGTGTGATACAGGCAGTGCAGGCCACAGTAGATGACACCCTAAAAGGGGGGGGGTGACATTACTACCTTCAAAAATCTGCCTTTAGACTGCGAGTTTCACTCATGTCCTTTTAAAATTCCAAGAGATGGTATGAGTGGGGCAAGGCTCAGAGGGAGAAGAAATGAGAGGCCTCAGGATTTTGTGTTTTGTTTTGTTTTTTAATTTCTTTAAAAACACCAAATCTTACCAAAGTTTCAGTTTAACCAAATTTCACTTTAACCTTTCCAAATTTTCACTTTATGAAATTCTGTATATGTACATACATTTAGACTGTGCATATGAGATTGCAATTTAAAGTTATAATTTTTATTTCACTAGTTGTTTTAGGTCACAACTATTACCATTACATTCAGTGATATAGGGGAATTATGGTTTATTAATAACGTTAGTACATAAAACATTACTAAGGATTCCGTATGGTTGTGGTATGAGTTAATGAGGCGAAGTGACACTGGGAGTTACCACACTGGGTGATGCCACTGGATATATGCATGAATGAGATAGAAGGAAGAAAATGGATGGATGTGGGTATGAGTGTGTATATGTGGGTGTGAGAGAGATGGGTTGAGTGAAGAAAGAAAGGGAGAGGAAAGAGTGCAACAAAGAGATAAAAGGAGATTCTTCTCCACTTTTGCCTTTGGCTCAACATACCATTGATATGCAGCCTTGCACCATTTCCCCCAGAAGGCATGTGGCCCTCAGGAAGACCAGAAGTTTCCCCTTGCATTACAATAATAAACTCTGCCTCAAAATGGAGAGCTATCACAATATATGGTTATTTTCCTGCTGTACCATCTAACCTGTATTTTCAGCCAGGAAATAAAATAAAATAACACCACAAAGTAAAAGGTAGATGCTGATTTTAAACAATTAAATACAACATGCAGTGATAAAAAGCACCTAGAGCAAGACTGACAAAGGTATCAAAACTGATTACAGTAAGAGGATGTTTCTTTTGAAGCCACAACCTGTCCTTTCCCCTCATTTGTTAACTTTTCTAAATCATACTCCTAATTAATAAACAGAAAACCTACTAATGCAATGTACAAATGCTTGAACATATTGGACACAGGTGAATTGGACATAAGAGAGTTTCTCCTCAGAATATTTTTTTCTGCATGGTTGAATACAATGGCCATAGCATACATTAAAAACATATTTTTTTTAAAATGGTATTGCAATATTTTGAAATTTGCAAGTTCATTTGACTTTTACTACACATGAGCTTGGAGAGGCGTAAATCAGATCATACGCCTATTTATGTTATGTGGGTGTGGGAAGATGCTTCAGGCCTTCAGAGCTATTCATTTCATGCTAAGTGATATGTATCAGCCAACCAGGTTTCTGCATGGACTCAAAACTATCCCCAAAGGGGTGGGGGGGACATGTAACAAATTGTAACAGTTAACTGTATATAAACTACATCTAATCAAACTCTTCAAAGAACTGTTCGGCTTTTATGTATATTTTTAGCCATCCAAGAACATCATTGCCCCAGAGGCAAATTTTGTAACAGCAGGACACTATCTACATTTTGTAATGAACACACGGAGCAGCAGAAGCATAAAATGCCATTTAAGGAGGAATAACTGGTACCACACCACACACCTCTCAGCATTTTTGTTTTGTTTTGTTCTGTTTTTTGGTAGGAATGTCAAGCAGAAAAATGCCTTGGTAAATATCTTCTCAATGTTCACACTCTGCATACAGGTAAATAAACTAATTCATTTACACACTGATCCTATGTTCATACAAAGTATTTTGGGGTGCCACATGATTTCTTTTCTTGTTGCATTTGATGTTGCTTTTGATTTTACAGTTTTGTATGTGTGTATATTTGTTTGTGTGTGTTTTGTTTTGTAAGGCGCTCAAATACTTTATGTGATTGGAAGGCATGCAATAAAAAAGGAATAAACAAACAAAATGAAATTGATCCCACTAATTTTAGAGAGACTAGTTTCTAGATTAACATATTTAGGATTGCAACCCAAATTACACCTGGTTGAACCTACACGGAAAAAAAAATAACCACATAACAGAAAAACACGATTCACCAAACTCAGTCAGGGACTACTGTAGGTAAGAGAATATTTTAAAAAAAAGGTGTTCAAAGTAAAAGCAATACTTTCACATCTAAATTTTGCTCCCTCAAGTCTTTGCATGCTTTCCCTTCAGATATTCTGCAGAGGAGGTCTTTATTATCTCTGTAAATGAAAAAAAAAAAAAACTTGCCAAAGGTGACACAGCAAGTCAGTGTCAAAAAAGCTTAACAGTATTTCCCACTGCATGCAACATAGTCAGCAAAAGGGACAATTTTCGACAGTGAAATATTAAAGGATAAAGACATGCTTCTTCAAAGAGTTCATGACCACAGTTCTTGACCATTCTCTTATGAGAAGTTAAAGAATAGGAAAGAAACAGATTATTCTGAATTCCAGCCTATTCCTATGTCCTCCTCACCTCCACTAGACATTTCTCAATTTATTTTATTTTATTTATATCCCATCTTTCATGCAGTACAGGATCTAAGGTGAGAGTGCTTTAGTGCACTGCTAAGTGGTATAGAAATGTACTTGTTATTGCTATTGCTAGACTGAAGTGGTATACTCTATAAAGCAGGAATAAGCAACCCATGGTCCTTCAGATATTGCTGCATTACCACTGTTATCAGTCTTAGCAAGAGGCATCGGCTAGGAATGATGGAGTTTCAAACAACATATGGACGGACATAACCTGCACACTTTGTAATAAAGTATTTCTTGACTTCAGTATTTTGACTTGGCACATCCACCAAAAGAAAGTGTAAACACTTCAGGCTTCCTACTTCTCATAGGTTGAATCTACACTACAGAATTAATGCAGTTTGGCACCACTTTAATTATGATGGCTCTGTGCTATGGTGAGGTGACCTGTATCTGCCCCAATTGCAGGCACTCCCCTTTTTGTCCCTTTATCCACCCCTGGGTTCTTCTCCCCCCAGTTTTACTTATTTCCTCTCTTCCCTTCCAAATTCAACACAGGAGGGGTCCAGCTCAGCATGGCACTTACCATAAAATCCAGGTGAGCCCTGCGTTTTCCAGATTCACAGCAAACCTGGGTTTCTACAATATTGCTACAGATATCACGGCTTCACATGACAAATTTGGCTTAGCGGCCCCAAGAAAAATGGCAGCCCACAAGCTAGTTTTACCAAATAATTTTCAGCCACATATTTGTGGCCACTCCACTTTATTTTGTTTTTCCTATCCATCTAGCATGGAAACATGATTTTTCTCTTGCATTGTCACTGTTTCTGTCCTGGTCCAGGACACTCTTCTGCCTCCTTTTTTAGCATGGGAGGATTGGCCTTTGGTCACTGCAGTCAATCAGAGGTGTACAGATATACTGATACCAAGATATGCACACAAATGCAACTTGTTGTTTGTTGTTGTGTTCCTTCAAGTCGTTCCTGACTTATGGTGACCCTAAGGTGAACCTATTGTGGGGTTTTCTTGGTAAGATTTGTTCAGAGGAGGTTTGCCATTAAATGCCGCACCCTTTTAAAAAATGGTAAACGAGCCGCTCAAATTTACCATCTCTTGAGAATTGTCACTTCTTGGCAGGAACAATAATGTGATCTCAAGTCTCAGTCTGTCCCATCCTATTCTCCACAAGTTCCTCCCTCTCCTGCCAGTGTGAACCTGCTGGTCACACATCTGCTCACTGGAACTTTCTAGGAAAATCAAGAGAAGATCAAAACTGTTTCTTCTGCAGATTAAAGCCCTCAGGCACCTGAAAACTCCACACCCACAACAAATTAGTCACAATGTCACCTCCTTGGATTGCAACCAATTCAAAGTGAATGAGGGTTGTTGTTGTTTTATTTATTTTTTTAAAACAGTGTGAACAAGCTCTTGGCCACACGAGCCACACAACTGTCCTAAGACTGAATTCCTTGGAAGAAGACAATTGCTGTAATGGGCTGCAATGTAGAACTGACTATAAAAATTAAGGAAAAAGAAAGCGAGCATGACTTTCAGAATTTAAACTAGAGACACAGGAAGTGTACATGTTATCTGCGTGCTGCAAATTCTGAAGAAGCAGGAAGCTTACACATATCTTGTTCCCACGTTGCACTCTGTGTGGGGCTGGGGAGTGAGAAGACTGGAAAACAGTGGCCTTCAGAGTACTATCTTTTTGTCTTATGCCCTCTTTAGATATAGTGGTGCAATGTATTGAAACTATCGCATTTTAATGTAAATGAAACAAGGGAAGCAGAAGTAGCATCATCTGGATGCTCTTCTGTATCGACTCTGTGACTGTAGTGAGCAGATTATGAAGCATGATACGGATCTGGGCCATGTAAACCCTTGACTACCTAGATCTTGTTGGACTACAATTCCCAGCAGTCCCAGCCACCCTGACCAGTTCCATCAACAATTGGATTGGATTCCAATTTAATTTGGAACATGGAACATTTGGAACATGGGTTCCTCACTGCTGGCCTAGCTTGACAAATAAGGCCAAGTTTTACCTGAATTGTCAGATGCTGCTATAGAGATGGGTACTGTGTTTTTGTGAAGACCAATTACAATGGGATTCAAAACCTTCAATAAAGTCCATTGTATGATAGAGAAGAGAGCTGGCACTTGAAAGATAATACTGTCATTCAACAAGAAGACAAGGACTAGTACAAGAATGTTACATACAGGCAAGCACTTCAGATGAAAAGGAAGGATGGGGGTGATTTTTCATGAAGGAGGAATCATGGGCATACTCAGTGGAGGCAAGAGATACTGCTCTCTCCTATTCCATATGAGTTTGCCCCAAAGTAGGTCTGAAATACTTGGATGTCACATTATTCTGCAAAGGTCCTACCACAATTATTAGAATGAATTGCCAGTTAGTAGAGACTCCAGGCAAACATAAAGAAAACAAAAATTATGACCACAGAAGAGATACAGAAATTCAATATAGACAATGAAGAAATCAAAATAGTTAAAGAATTCCCACATCTGGGATCAAATATAGATAGGAATGGTGACTTAAGTCAGGAAATAAGAAGATTGGGAATGGGAAGGGCAGCTATGGAAGAACTAAAAAAAAAAAAAAACTACAGAAGAGTAAAGATATACAACTGAGCATAAAATTTAGAACTGTCCAAGCTATTGTATTCCCCATTACAATATGGATGTGAGAGCTGTACAGTAAAGGAAGCAGACAGAAGGGGAAAAAAGACAAACAGATGGGTCTTGGAACAGATAAAGCCAGAGATTTCATTAGAAGCCAAGATGATCAAATTGAGATTGATGTACTTTGGCCATATAATGAGAAGGCATGGATCACTGGAAAAGACAATAATGTTAGGAAAGGTAGGGGACAAAAGAAGCAGAGGAAGACCACATGCCAAATGGATTGACTCAAGTGACTCAATCGGGGGGGGGGGGAGAGTATGGGCATGGGATTGCAGAAACAAAGCAGTTCAATGGAAAATAGGGGTTTTTGGAAGTGTCTCATCCACAGGGTCGCCATGAGTCGAGGTCGACTCAGGGGCAGTTAACAACAACAAAAACAACAACAACAACAACAACAACAACGGAGGCCAGGCAAGAAGAGATCTTGTAGTTCTTCAGTCAAGAAGCTATCTCTAGCTGTCTATAGATGTTCTATTCGAGAAATTCTCTTCCCTGACTTCATACTAAACAGAAAAATGAAAGGATGTATCTTGTAGCTCTGCCTGCCAGATGTCACTAAGGGGCAAAGCAGAGAACCAGAAGGTGCGGCCTCTGGCTGTGATCGAACTGGGACCACGGCAACTGCATATCCCTTTGGTGGCCTTGGACTGGCTTCTGGCCACTTTGGGGGGCATGCATCATGTATATGCCACACCTGCAAAGTGGCCAGAAGTTGCTTCTTTTGGTCCATGTGTCTTGGGGCCAAGAGATTGAAGTCCCTCTCCTTCCTGTACTCTCCCTCTGTACAACCTTCCAAACTGCTCTAAAGAGGTGAAGAACCATTTAGAGCACATTTACAGCTAGGAAAAGTGCCTTCTTTAGACTACAGCTCCCATGGCCATGCTGATTGAGGAAGTCTGGGAGATGAAGTTCAAGGAAGGCAGCTTTTCCAGGTTCTGATAATTAATTAGCTCAGTGGTGAAAGCCAGAGAGAGAGAGAGGTGCCAAGGTGAGGAAGGGAAGGCTGAGTTCCATTGCAGAAGTCCACTTGCTTTATGTCAGATATCTTGGAAGCAACCTTTCTATTACAATTTTTTAAAAATTAATTACTTATGAACAACTCTTATATATGTGTCATGAATTCATCTGTAAGTTTGGTGTTCAATCATACAATCTGGTATCAGGTTCACGGCTCATTTGGATACTCTGTTCAGTTTTTTAAGAAAGCTGGGAGGTCATATGCATGTGGAGGAGTGTTTGTGTGTTGGCAAATACATGGATAGTCTGTACGGAAATTGTGTACATTATAGGGGTTAGGTCTTTTAAATATGACAGAATATTCTCAATTTTGCAATTTATTTGAAAATCCACATATGATAGTGCTTTAAAATTAATTCTCCTCACACATTTAGAAGTCTCAAATTAATACAAATACTCCCCCCCTTCTTTGTGACACAGAATGCTTACAACCTTCATTGTACTTCACAAATTAATTTAGACAGATCTAGACATCTGAAATGTTAAAAGAAAAATATTCTCAATCCTCTGGGTTTAGGTAAGGGGAAAGCCATGTGTCTGGAATACTCTTAGAATGGATCTAAAAATAGACCCATCTGAACTAAAGTTTTATACACATTGTATTACAGATGCTTCACACCTAATAGGATTTGTTAGGTAGCCTGAACCAGCTACAGTAGATTTCAGGGTGGCCTCTCTTCAGGGAAGACAGAAGACTGGCTTGCCATTTATATGCCTTTCAGTTTCCCCTTTTGTGACAACTGACATAACAAATACTTGTAAATTATGAGAATTTAGTCTCTTGGAAAGCCAAACCAACAAAATGGCCAAAATAAAGAAAAGCAAGAAAGGATTCTACTGACACCAATGTGTATAAGAAACCAAACAAGCACAATAAACGATAGCATGAAAGGGTGAGGCCTCACCTAGACAGCAGCCTACTGTACGGAAACAATAAGTTCTTCTGTTCTTGCAAGTTAGAGAAGCAGCACAACCTCTTCAGACTTATATCTGCTCCCCACCCACCTTCATCACGGGACAGTAGGATTCAGGGTTTGTTTGCCGGTGTCCATGAATTATAACAGCTTCTGTTCCCATATGGCTGAAACTAGCCTCCAGCCCTAGCTTTTGCACTGAGGCATAATGGCATTCACTCAAATCCAGTTTGAGAACAGAAGCCTGAGCTGTTCAAGGAAGTTATCTATACAACATACACACTGGAAAAGACTGAATACAATTAACTTCCCTTCAGAGATTCCCATTATCTCTATTATTCTACAAGAAAGTCTTATCCACTGCCTAAGTGGTCTCAGTAATCCTCTTCCTCAAAGTTATTGGGTTAGTTTGTTTGGTACTTGACACTAATCTTCCCACAAATCATGTCACTTTTCTCAGTGTTGTCATTTATAATGTTTAAGAAGCAGCTAAAATTCTTGATGCTCCCTTTAGACCCAAAAAACAAGAATAGAAGTTAAGCCTACCAAGCAGCCTTACTAAACTCTTGGTGGTGATGGCCCGCCAATATATGGCTTGAGACAATCTGTTCACATTAGTGTGCTATCTTCTCAGTTAGTTAGCAAAATGTTCAAGGAACATGGATTTTAGAGTTTTGCTGAAGTGAGGGGGAATGTGGCATGCAATGACTTTTGGTAGTTTTGACCAGTGGGTTTAGATTCCAGATATGTTCAGGCTGGCAAGACTATCAAATGTGTTTCAGTATGGAATAGCATTCTGGAGAGCAAGTGAGTGGATGAAGAGATAATTCAGACTACAGCTAGAAATTTCTGAAGGTCTCAGTCTTGGCCAGAGGCAGCTGGTAATCTAGGTAGAACTAGATAATTCTTGCTTCCCTGCCTTCCTTGCAATAATGCTGTGGCACAACTTCTCAATATTTTACCTCTAAATAGTCTCTGATGTTAGTTCAGAAGGATTCTATCTTGTCATACGATTCTTTCTGGTGAGGGAGGTAAGTGTGGCCTCTAACATCTTTTACAGTACCGCCTCCCCCATTTTTCACTTATGCCAAAGATAGAGGGTGAGAAATGGCAGGTTTAAGTACAGTGTGTTGCAGCCAAAGGTTTTGTGTTCCAACTACACAGCTGAATGCTCTGTACCACATATAAACAGAGAGGGAGCGAGAGAGTGCGCTCCAGAATCACTGGGGAAGAAGGAAGACTCAAAACCATCTGGAAAGGAGGTCTTTGCCAAGATCCAAGTTGGAGTAATGGAGCAGGCTTAGAATTTACTGTCGTTGTCCCTTGTTCCCATGAGATTTCTGAGGATGTAATTCTGGAATTTCAGATACTTTTTCATAAAAATGTATTTCATGTTATTTATTTGAAACATTTCATTCAATACTTGGTACTTCTTTTAAGCACATTCTCTTTTAACCTAAATTATGGAAAGAGGGTAAGGATAATCTAAACACCAGTATGCTATGACACATCCCGCTTTCAAGAATGTCAAAGATTCTGCGCACTCTTGTAACCCACCTGCAAGCTAAAAGTATACATAATGCAAGGAGAAATAAGATTTAGCATCTTCCTTTCAGTGGAAAATAACTGCTTTGTAGATCCAGCTGTTTCAACTTGTTTTCCCCGCCCTGGCAAATGCTGAAACAATATTTCATGAGATAAAGGTCACCTCTTAGATGGAGTGCTATTCGCATCTGCTACTGATTCTATTTAAATTCTCTCTAAACTTGTGGAATAAAGGACTCTGTAGTCCTTTAATGTAGGAGTTTTATTTGTTATATGCTCTTAAAACAGTAGCAAGGAAGGAAGCTAAGAAAACCAATGCCAAATGAATCCTCACTTGGCAATCATGCCCATCACTTTTTTAAAGACTGCATTTCCCCTTCGTTATGGTTTTCATTTAACCACTGAGTAAACACAGCTCCCACTTCAATCGATGTCTTGCTGGCACTAGGTATGATTTTCCTTCCATAAATCACAAAAGGTGAACTATGGTAATAAAT
This sequence comes from Sceloporus undulatus, assembly GCF_019175285.1. Lineage (NCBI taxonomy): Eukaryota > Metazoa > Chordata > Lepidosauria > Squamata > Phrynosomatidae > Sceloporus > Sceloporus undulatus. Next base: position 147,029,150 of record NC_056522.1, on the reverse strand, counting down.
CTCCCATCTGTTGTTGTTATGTGCTTTCAAGTCAACACCAACTTAATGGTTTTCTTGGTAATATTTATTCAAAATTTTTCCAGCTCTCCTCTGTGACTTATGGCAACCCTAAGGTGAGCTGAGTCTATCATGGGGTTTTCCTAGCAAGATTTGTTCAGAGAAGCTTTGTCATTGCCCTCCCAAGGCTGAGAGAATGTGACTTGCCCAAGGCCGAGCTAGGGATTGAACCCTGATCTCCAGAGTCCAACACTCAAACCACTAGGTCACACTGGCTCTTTGTACCTTTCCTGAAATCCCAGTTTTGTTCTAATGCTTGTGCACAACTTAAAAGGAAAAAAAACCTATCCACAAAAGTATGAACACAGCTAGCTGGCATGGATTTAGAAACAGGAGGCATAATCATTCTAGACTCTAGAGCATCTAGAAAATAATGTCTCTGTGTGTCTGGATCCAAACAGAGAGCCCCTTTCCACCAGTCAGAGGCCACTCAGCAATATTTGGAGCTTGTGTTCCAAATGCTCACTTCTAATCCAATATGGCAAATCACCAGCTTGTCTAAGAGCCTGGAAATTCAGACATGCACACTTTTCAGCCAGTTAGCAGAATCATTTATTAAACCTATGGCAACCAAACATAGCTAAATCTCCATTTGGTTTTATTTGTTCTGCAGTCAACTTCAGCCAATGTTCAACTTCAGATTTACCTGAAATAAAAATGGTTTTAACCCATCATGAGGGGAACCTAGTGTCAAAGTTCAGTATTGCTGAACTGTAGCAGATGAAGTTTGAAAGTTTTTAAATTGTGTTTACTATTAGTATGTGTGTGTGTTAATATGTTTATTAATACCTATAGGTATAAGTAATAATTGGATGGGTTTTTTATCTTCTCTGTGTTGTGTATTTATTTTTGGTTTCAATAATAAAGTTTCATTTAATTTTTTTTGAAGTTCAGTATCACAAAAAACAACAACAATTCTTCCATTAACACCTGTCTACAATTGCTGGGAACTGTACCTCTGTACATTTATTTATCTTCGCTGAGTTTAAGATTAAACATCCATGTTGAACAAACCATCCAGCATAAATACAGGTTAGTTGAGTATTTTTTCTTTGTGGCATTAATTTCAACCTACCATTTTGTTTCTCTGCCTATGTGTAATAGAGGTTGATAAAAATCAGATAAAATTTATTGTTGTGTGTATAATCACTTTTTAAAAATTCTTGTTGCTGTCTGTTAATGTAATTTATAGAGAGCTACTGTACACAACCGGACAGTTGACTCCTTTAGCAAACCTGATGTTAATAGGTAGCTATTTAAATGGTTATACATTAACTCACGTCTTGGCTGAGAAAGAATGTAAACAAATTAGTATTGTATTCTTTGTATATTAAGAACAGAGGTAGTATGTACAAAATTTATTTTTAATGCATTAAGTGCTTCTAATAACACTACAGTTGAGCCTTGGAACTTGAACCAGATAAACATGTGAATAACTCTTGGTACTCTGGAAACTGGGTGTTTTCCATTATATATGTAAACTTCCTTCACTGTAGGAATTAGAAGTTTAGAAAGTTCCCACCTGTTCAGCCTGTTTGAACACAGTGGGTCATACTGATCTGCACATGTCTTCAGAATGTCTCCAATACACACTCCCCATATGATGTAAGCATGTTCATGCACTCTATGCTTTAGAAGAGGGAAACACCACTTTCTTCAGAAAAATCACAGGTTTTTGACTTCAGGCAAAAGGAGGCAAATTTGACATACATAATTTATCTTGCTTCTTCTCATTACGGGATGGGAGAGGGCATTCTATTTTTCCCTTCCAAAATTTCTCAGAACATTGCCAACTACAGTACTGTACTGTACTCCTATTCTATCACCAGAGTCTCAAGGACTATAAACAAATACATAAATATTTTAAAACCCCAGTCCATCTTCATTAAGATCTGAGGTTCTTAAAATTCTGAATGTGTGGTTCTGTGAGGAATGGGGGGGGGGGGGGGGATGACAACTGGAGAATTCACTTGCGTGTATCCATTAATTATCTTAGGTATGATTCTTTTTCTACTCTGTATTTTGTGATTATGGCCAAAAATAGGTTTCCATGTTATCACTCACACAGAGAAGGATGGTGGATTCAATGCTCCTTTTTTCCTCTTGGGTCCATCTTTTTATTACAGTATGATGCTGCATTTTTGCTTCTTGAATCTATTGCATTTTGAAAGCTTTAGATCTCTACTTGTGCTTTTTATCAGAGTGGAAGAATGGAAATTACGATTCTTTTCAAACCCCTTCCTTGAGTAGAAACAGCCTTTACATGACTATTTCTGATCTTGGAATGTGTTTACCAGGAGAAAACAGAGGCTGCACACCAAAAACTTTTGGCAAGTTCATTTCTAAATAACATCACACAGTTAAGAGATAGGCTTAAGTGGCAATAGCAACTCCCTCTCTTTTGTGAGTGGATGTGGTTTCTTTAGATGGGGATGACATTGGGCAGGAGCTGGTAGACAATTTCTTCTGCCCTTCTGTTGGCTGTAACCCCCCCCCCCCCAGAACTCACTTTATTTTTCCTCCATTTCCCATCCAATGGCACATGATTGTGCACCACTTCTGTTCACTATTTTGGAAACTGGATTACTGAACTTTGAAAAGGTGCAGGGTCTGACAGTATCTGGGTGGTTATAGGGGGCATGGGAAAGTTTTTTGTTTGTTTGGCATTTTCATACATGGGGGATTTGAACACAATTTTTGGTGATTTGTATCAATCTATCTCTAAACAGGGCCATGAATAAAAACTGAAAACAAAATAAAAACTGAAGAGTTTTTCACATAGTTATGCTGGGCTTTTTTTCCAGTCAAAATTTGGAAGGCAACAGAGGCACCTAGAAAAGGTCCTTAAAAAGAGCAGAATGTTGGCAGTCAATGAGACTGATGACCAGTTTTCCTCCCCCATTGCTATCATGCCTCAGCCATCCTCCAAGATGCTAAATCTGAATTACAGTTTTAACACAAAAGATCAACCATCTGTTGAAATATTCCTGTCAACTTTTTTCTGCTGTGAAATAAATGTGCAGCAGTTAGTCATTCATGAAGGGGCATTCAAACAGCATTTCCTAAAGGTATCTCCTCTTGTTCTGACAGTATCAAAATTTCCCAGTATTCAAACCACAGTATTCTAGCAGTGGAAAAGTGAGGTTTATTGTATAATAATTTAATTAATAATAATTTGTTTTATTTATATACCGCTATTCCAAAGATCATAGCGGTGAACAGCAAGTAAGCTAATTAGCAAGTAAGCTAATGTGACTGCACTGTTACCATGGGCACTTCCTAACTAACATCTGTAACCTCACGAATGGCAACAGATTGCTTCCGCCTTTTCCTACCTATGCTGTTTTAGGAGAGGGAATAAGCACTTTATTTAAAAGCAATGTCCAGCGTGATCACTAGAACCCACAATTACAGCAACTGATGAAACCCTGGCAGACCTTACAATCAGCATTTTGTGCTTTTTTAAAAAAAGTTTAGTTCTGGGGTTGTCACACGTTCTGCACATTTATAATATTAATATGCTATCTTTCTCTTAAATTGGATTAAATTGGTGGCTCACAAAATATATTTTAAAGGACACTTTTAAAAACACAATTAAAAATAATACATTAATGTAAGAGGTCAAAAATATGAAATCTTTAAAAGCTGGACAGGTGGCATACAAAAGGAAACACTCCACTAAGAGGCCTCCCTAGATGCAGTTATATATTAAATGCCTGTTTGAAGAGAAAAGTTTTGCCTGTTGGTGAAAAGAGCCAGAGAGAGGGCCAGTCTAGCCTCTTGTGGGAGGGAGTTCCAAAGGGTGGGATTAGCCTCTGAGTGGGCTTTTTAAGAGGTAGTAAATAAGCTACCCTCTTCTACAAGTTTATACTTTGCATGAAACAAGAAGCTGGACAAGCCTGGGTAAAGCTCATCAATCACATCTTCTGGGCTGCTGCAGGGGGGCTATGGCAGCGGCAGGGGGGACACACAAATGTACAAACCAAAGGCTTGGCCATAAAAGAGTTAGCTATGGCCAGGAGAAACAGAGGTAGGGCCAGTTAGAAATAAAGACAGGGTCAGTTAGGAAGATCTGAACAGAGTTTGATGGGAACTGAGAATGTGGACAGAATTCAGAGAGAAGTACAGAACTTAATCTGAAACCGAGATGTTATTGTGTACTGTGCGTGGAACCAGTGTAAAGCTAGACCTGATTTTATACAGTAACTTTTTATTGTTTTTACTTTCTATAGCTCTGCCTGAATTTTTTAATTTAATAATTAACAAGGAAAACTGGTTACACCTTACCAGACTGGCTCCACTTATAAACACAGCCACTTGTCCAAGTGTAGTGATCCCTTTTAGGCCTGACTACCAGGTGCAGGGAGAGATTTTAGAAAAGGGCAAGGTGAGCAAGAAAAGCCCAAGGACTGGAACTGCAGGGACAACATGGATAGGATATGTGAATTTCAGTATTTCATGTAGGATATGTGAATTATGTAACCAGTGCTAGATGGACGGAACTGCCAGCCTGACAAAAAGCAGTTGTGTGGACCCTTCACAGAGCTCTGGCACAGCATGCTGAAAGCCTTTTCCACAGCTGTGTCCTGTACTACAGAGGCATGATGTCTGACAGTAAGCAGATGTTAAATTGTCTTAGCCTTCATGAGTACAAAGCCAGGCTTTAAAATACATGGGAGCCAGAGCTGAGATTGAGCAGGATGTCTGCTCTTTGGAGGAAGGAAGAGAGGACTATAGCAGAAGCAGAATTATACTTAATAGTGCCTAACAAGTAGAATTATGCTATAAGTGTGTGTGAATGTGAGTGTGTTAATTATACAAAGCAAAGAAATTAAAATATAGGATTTTAATATATATATATACACTGAATTTATAGAAGAACTCAACTCTTTTTGATGCAGAACAGAAAACCTGGTACCTTTTCTCCTCTCAAAGTAACACAGCATATTATATTTTTGTCTTTGCAAAGAGAATTCTTTGAAGGGCACAGAAAATAAGTTCAAAAGGGATTTTAAAAAATTAAGTGAATATTCATGCAAAGAAGTGAGGAATGTTGTGTAATTTATTACTACCTTAAGTGTTCAGGGATTTTAGTAAAGGACCAAAAGTTTGTATCAAAACTGGATGACTATGAAGAGGCAGTATGAAAAGCTTTGAAGCACATCAGAGATGGGAATTGTGTGTCTCTCCAGATGCTCTAATAGTGCAACTTCCAGCATTCCTCACTATTAGCTATGCAAGCTGGGGCTGCTGGGACTTACCAGTTCAACAACATCTGGAGAGCTGCACAATTCCCATGGTCCCACCCCTGAACTATACATTCAAGATCTCAGATCTAAAAAACCCCAAGTGCTTCAAAGTCAAATGCCTAGACCCAGAGACAGATGAAGGGCCTTCCCTCCATTCCAACTGCCATCACCCTGGACTTGGAGGGAAAGAAGAACCAGCAGTATCTGTTGGATTTGATCCCCTTCCCCAATGCCATTCCCTTCTCTTTTTGTGTCGTTGTTTTTAGATTGAAAGCCCGAGGGCAGGGAACTGTCTAATTAACAGTTTTTAAGATGTTCTGAGAGCTTTGTGGCAGGAGAGTCGGGTATAAATACTCTAAATGAAATGAAAGCTAACGTATGATGCAAACTTAATATTTCTATTTCTCTTTAAGTGCCAATTCTTTTTAGGTTCCTGTTGGTGAATAAACAGAAAACATGATCATAAACTGAAGTATTCAAATCCCATTTCTTCTTGGTCAGTACATGAGGAACATCACCTCCATGAGTTTTCAAGTGCAGCACCAGAATTATCTAAATGCATATTATGAAAGTGGACCTGAGTAGCAAGCAGGAAGTTTCTCTAATATAGAAAGAGATCACATTACTGTATCTTTACTCATGGATGAATCCTGCCTAGAAAGTCCTGATCTCTTCTTATAATCTTCTACAGCACAAAGATTAAAGTAAAATACACTGTTGCTGTTTACATACTGAATAAAGATCCTTTGTAACAGAAGTGTTGTTTTATAGGAGGGAGTTTCTATGTCCCAAGACACTGCTGGACTACAGCTTCCAGAAGATCAAGCCAACAGGTCAGGAATCCTGGGAGCTGAAGTTCAACAACATCTGGGATATTTGTTCCAGGAACATTTGTGAGGTGATAATGATTCTGAGGATGATATTTACAGTATATGCCACATTTTTGCCCGTTCAGGATTCAAAGCAAAAGATTCCTGGTATTCAATGGATATCAGCACCTATCAACAACATGCATTAATTCAAGTGGTGCATTCATTATACAGATTTCTAAAATGGGGGTCAGGGACGTAGCCAGGATTTTAGGAAGGGGGGGTCCAGACTAAGTGCCACCATTATAATGGGGCTTGGGCGCGGGGGCACAGCAGCACACACCATTCATTTTTCTAATGGAAGGGGGCGGGTCCGGACCCCAGGACCCCCCCCCCCGGCTATGTCCCTGTGGGGGTGAGGGCAGCTTATATTCCCTTCTGGAAAACTAATCATATGTAGAAATGAATAGCTGGGATAGTGTCCACAGTCATACATTCTCCATCTTCAAAATCATGCCCTCTAATTACCTTCAATGTCAGCAGTATAAATTTATCTTAGTGTTGGAAAAAATTAAGCACTCTCTTTCCTCTCATTATATAGACAGGAAAGCATATTAAAATATAATCTGACCCACACTTCTGCTTTACTGCTAGTGAAAGCTAGACTCTGACAAGTTTGACTATCATGCTTGCTCATTTTTGTTTCCCTTTAAAAGGATTAACACCCTGGGAAACTCAAATTCCATCTTCATAACCATACTCTCTAATTACCACCAATGTCAGCAGTATTAAGCTCCTTCAGAAGCACCTGCATCAGAGGAGGGCACTGTTTGGCTCTCCACAGTTAGAATGCAAATCCAACCACTCCTCACCATTTTCTATTGGGCTGTTGGGAGCTGCACTCCAATGACATCTGGAGGTGTTTGGGGCAGAGATACTAATGGTGAAACTGCTTTCATCTGTGGAAACTTCTGGAGCACCTTTTGCCTTCCACTAGTCTTCCCATGCTGGACCCTCCAATAACTATGGGAGCACAGCGAGATGCTCCCGTCAATATCGTGCAATAACGTGATTATCACACGACGTTGCAGGATACTGCACGAGATTTCCCCATGAATAAAAAGCGGCACTAGAATTCTTCTTTATTCACACAATAATCATGGGATAATAGCAAAATCATGCAACATCATGTGATAATCGTCATGTTACTGCACTATATTGACAGAAGCATCCCACTATGTTCCTATCTCCCCCCCCCCCCCCGTGTGATATAGTCCAGTGTTACAAGTAATGCACATTTCTGAACCTTTCTGTAGTTTTCCCCAAGCATGTCTTTCTTCTGTTAAGTGCTGCTCAGGAGTACAGTTGGCCCTCTGTATCCACGGATTCTGCATCCAAAGATTAAACCAACTACGGTTTGAAAACATTCACACATAAAATTTCCAAAAAGCAAACTTTGATTTTGCCATTGTATATAATGGGACATTAGCATTCACAGATTTTAGTACCCATGGGGGTCCTGGAACCAAATTCCAGCAGATACCAAGTGCCCACTGTAATGAGACTGGATGATATAAAAGCAGCCCAGACTTTCTGCTCCTCAAATCAAATCTCACTTTCCTTTTCCAAGAACTATTTGGTCTGCCAAATTCCAAAGGCATTTAAAAAAACCTCAACTGGGCAATGCTATCATGTGTTATTTAACAGTAGAAAAATCTGTAGCATTTTTATTTAACATACACATAACAGTCTGGGAGGGGAGGCAAAGCATGACAGCACATTTGGAAGTCAAAAGCACATTAACATATAGTTGGCATTGCTGTTCACGCTAACATATAATGGAAGAACAACATTCATGAATTCTTAGGTGCAAAGGCAGATAGTTTGGCAGAGCCTGGTTCAGTGTAACTGGTAAAGAATGTGTAAGTATCTTGCAAAATCTTGTGAAGTACTCCTTCCACTTAGCTCTGATAGATTTTGTTTAATGAACTTCAGCTTGTTGAAACCTTTCCAGCATATAATAAAGCCTCTCAAATCAACAACCCCTTGGGTAGCACTTATTGGGTAGAAGAATGATTGAGAATACTGGCATACTGATGCCTCTCTTAGACTTATCCCTTCCTGTACTATGTTTCAGTATGGAAATGAGGTAAGAGCACTGTCAAACTGCACAAACATTCTCCCTCTGAGCATCTGAGTAAGTAGACTTAAGTTTACAAAAGCTCATGCTGCCAAATTCTTTCTTTAGTTAGTCTCAAAGGTGCTACAAGATCTCTGTACATGGACTATGGACTAACATGGCTATATCTTTGAATTCTCCCTTTTTTATGTCCAAGTGTTGTATAATTGTAGCTTGGAATCATCTGCTCTAGACTCCAGTATCACTCCAAAAATGTAGAAAAATAGAAGAATCAATGATAAAAGGCAATTTAAACATTAGTATGCTCCATACTTGAATGCATTTATTGGCATGACATAACACATACATACAGCTCTGTTAGAACTGTGAAAAAAGCAACACAACCATTCTCAGATCACCTGGAAATGACAGTCAAAAGTAGTATTGTGCTAATTTTCATGACGTTCTATTTTCAATTCAAGAAGTGCTGTTTGTGGATGGCAAAAAGGTCTGTGAAAATCTTTCCCTTCAACTCTTTAGCACCTGTCTCTATTTGGTTGCTTCTATTTGTTTGAAGGGAGCTTCTTGACTGTGTGATCCCAACCAATTAGGGACCACATTGTGAACTTTATGCCATTTAGGATGAGCAAAGCCAACTGCACACAGTGGAGGAAAAAAAACCTGGCAGATACACTTTACCTAGGATAAAGTTTTTCAAATTCCTGTTGGATTTTGGCAACTATGTACAACTGATTCAAAGTCAAGTAAGATCTACCAAGTTACCACTGTGTTCCCTTGACACTTGCCCACTTGCATACACTATTGCAGCTTTTCATAAAGGACTGAAAATGCCACCGAGGGAATTTTACATGCTGAAACTGTTACCGAAACACACCTTTCCGAAGCTGTTCCAGCTCAGCCGTAAAGTTAAGTAATCCAAGTGGCAGTAAAATAAACTGATTAATTTCAAAGTATTATTTCCCAATCTTTAAATGCTTCTTTAAGAATTCAGAATTTTCACTTGATTCAGAACCACTCATGAACTGAAGTATTTTTTTTATGAAGCAACACTAGACCTCACATATCAGGAAAACATTTCACTCCATAATATTTTAGGACTGTCATTAGTTTAAACATCCATTTTTTAAATGGCAACAGTTTCAGATTTTCTAAATATTGTGGATCATAGCTCTTATCATTCAGTAATGTAATCACTGTATCTCAGGAGACCTGTTTTAGTCACAGGTCACTTGACTATATTATTATACTTGTTTCAGCTATCTGTTCAATATATATCATGAGTGTGAGAACCTAATACTGGGATCTAAGTATGTAGATTTTATTCCTCCTTGTTAACAAAAGGCTCCTCATCTAGGAAGTCTTAGCTGGCTTCTTTAATTCTTCAGCTGTCAAACTTAAGGCAGGTCTGACCCAGCTAACCTTGCTTGCTGCAGAAATTGGGTGGGTACTGTATTTTTAACTTGCTGGTATATTTTCTTATTATCTTGTAAATTTTTAATGCATTCACCCATTTTATACATTTTTATCTGTCCTTTTTCTAACTTCCTAGCTGTTCCTCCATCCCCACCAGCTGGCAAATCCTTGGGAATTTGTTGAATCACACTAATACAGGCTGTTTTGTAAATCATCTCCCCACTACAAGAAAATATGCTCAAGAAGAGATGTTCAACATTTCAGTGACTAAGCAGACTAAATGTTAAGGAATGCCTTGCTGCTTTTGTGTTTAATTAAAATTCAAGCTACTGCATACATTAATTATTGATGCTACAAAATGGTCAGAACTATTGCTCTCAATATCTTTTGTGAAAACTAGTTTAACCAGAATGATAAGAAACACACTTCCTATCCAGGGGATGTTCTTAACAGTAGCCATTAAGAGGTTTACACAGTGGAAATAACAAGAACAACTAGTTCATATGATACATATTTGAGAAATATCAATAGAAACTGTTCCAAAAAAAGAGGTATGGCTGTTCAAAGGAAATTCAAGGTCAAAAATTCAACCAAGTATGCCTAGTCACTTGCCACACAGGATGTACCATGTGCCTCATATATTACATATATTACATACACCCACATAATGATACACCCACTATATGCATGTATTCCATCTACTCATAAGAGATTGAACTGTTTTAATAGCTTGTTACTGTTTAATTATATTTTATCTTTTTAAGTGTAATTTTAAACCATTTCAATATTAAAAAGTAAGATTAAAAATAAAAATTTTAAAAACCAGCTTTGTATTATGATCAAAGAGAAAGGGAAGGAAGTGGAGCTCATGAGGAATCTTTTCAGTTCTTGGTAGTGACAGGATTTATTCAGCCATGTTGATTTTTATAAAAATAGCAAATCGCATTACCACTACACTGCAGGACCGAAGATGCACAATGATACCTTAATACAGATTAAATAAAAATAGTGCCACCTGAGTCAATCTGAAGATGATAATGCTGTGTAATCCCATGCTATTAAAGGATGAGCATTGGGATAGCAGTGAAACAGCGGCAAAGCCATGCAGGAGGACATTCTTTTCTTCTCTCTCATTTGATCAGTTATGAAAGAAAATGACCAGAGAGCAACTTGGAGTATAGATTTCAGTATGTGGCAAACTTATTTTTATCAAACTCCCACTCAGCTCAGAGCACAAGTAACAAATCCAACAGATGTTATGCTCTCAGCATCTCCTTCTTTTAAAAGAAGTCCCTACAATAATTAAAAGTGTTTTGATAAATTTTATCGCCTTGTTAAGGTAGAAGCTACACATTCTGTACACAAATCTGTTCTCTCATTCACTGAATTGCTTACTCCACTGGTGAGCATTTTGTATTAAGTATATTATGACAATGAAGTAGAGATGTAAGATTTCCTAGAAAGTATTCAAGCTATGGAAAAGTTGCCCTAAAATAAATAATTAAAATAGGAGGAAAACAGAAATGCTGGGGGAAGTGGCACAAGGCACAGGAACTAGAAAAATATAAATTGCATCAAGCATGCAATAATTGTTTTGTTTACTGATGAACAGCCTTGTAGTGGCAAGATGCCAAAGAACCATGCCAGTTCTGTGCCTCCAGAAAGATTTTAGACTCTTTCCTCTCCAACTACAGATTCTTTTAATGCATGGCAAACTGCTTTTGAAAAAGAGACACTTTTCAAAATTATCTGAACAGTAGGGGGAGATGATGTGGGATGTGGTGACTTAGTGGTTAAGATGCCAATTCTGACAAGTGCCGCATGATGAGATGAGCTCTTGTCATTAGTCCCAGCTTCTGCCAACCTAGCAGTTTGAAAGCATGCAAATGCAAGTAGATAAGTAGGTACCACTGAAATGGGAAGGTAACAGCATTCAGTACAGTCATGCTGGCCACATGACCACCAGAGCAGTCCTCAGACAAGGCTGGCTCTTTGGCTTAGTAATGGAGATGAGCACTGCTCCCTACAGTCGGTTATGACTAGGCACTCGTGTCAAGGGACTACCTTTACTTTTAAGGGGAGATTAATGTCTACTGTTCAAATAACAAATCATATTGAATATTCAAAGTCACTTGGGTTTGTTTAAGGTAGCTCTGTATCCTGGCCATCTGATTAAAGGATGGTACAAGGATGAAATTAGGATAGTCAGACTTTATAACAAACTCTTCAATAGCATATCTTTATACTATAATCAAAGATAATATATTGTCCTGAATCCACAAGTATTCATTGTATTATATTCTATTGCACACCAATATAATATATCCTTGAAAATAACAGGCTGCAGGCCACAAGTAATTTGTTTCCTATTTGAAGTGCCACAGAACCATTTGTTGTTTCTGCTGCAGCCAACCTAACACAGCTCCCTTCCTTGCTTTTATTTTACTTGAAGTAGGGGTCAAGATCTGAGGAAAATATATAAGCTAGAGAAACCAGAGTTCCTTCTGTTACACAAAGGCCTTACTCGCACATTGCAGACTCAGTATGTTGGCAGACCTCAAGGTTATACTTCTGCACTTAATGATTTTGTACATTCTACAACATCCAGAAGTGTTTTTTTCTAAGAGCCAGTCCCAAATACATTAAATGTTTAGCAGTCCAATCAAACTTAAGCAGTGATACTATTGCTGCCATCATCACTACCATCATCTTTATTGTCCATGTTATTAGTCTATTTCGATCTTTCAATAAAAATTTACAGCAATCTAAATTGCCTATTAACAATATTTTAAAATGTGTCACTTCTATATTTCATAATGGATATATCTCTCTCCCATTGCATCCCAAGCTTTCTTTACAAGCAATAATTCCTAGTTTATTTACTGTGGAGCTAGTTTATCTGCTCTGCAATTGTTTGCTGTAACGGGTTTTTTTTTGGGGGGGGGGGGGTTGCAACTTTTAGTTCTGGTAAAAAAAAAAAAGTTTCATCTGTTTGAAAGTGTTAGACAAATGGTTTTATGTTCCTATTTTTTTTTTTAAAAAAGGCAAACTGTCTTGACAAAACATATCAGAATTCTTGGCAACATACTGAAATGATTGCTATAGAACTAGCCATGGGCTCAAGCAGATGGAGCAGTAGGAGTGGCCACTCTGCCTCAATTGCCCAGGACTGCATCCAGATGCTGTGGTCCCAAGGGTGCCTGCTGCCATAGTCCTCAAAGGGCTGTGAAAAGGAGTGGTAAGGTTTTGGCTTGTGTTTGGTGGCCTGGTGCAGCCACTAAGTGATCCAGAGTGGCGTCCGTCATATGCACACCCCGCCCCTGAATCGGCCCAATGGCAGCAATTTTGGGCTGTCTGTTTGAGGCCCATCTTGCACAAAATTATATTGGACAATAAATACAGAGAAAAGTCACATTAAAATAAAGCAAGCTGCCTAAGTATGAAATTGGTAATATAATGGAAATCAGTTGGTTTACTCTGTATTATATTACATTCCTTTATTTGAGGTCCTCATAAGTTATTAAGAACTTATGATGGAAGTAACTGCAACTCATGCTTGCAACAAAGAAGTGTCAATATATTAATGCATTAAAAACCTAGGGCTGAAATAGACCAGTAGAAGGGACGGCTTGAAGCATGCCCTTCTGAAGGTGGTTTGGGGCCATAGCAACCGTACATTGTAGTCCCAATCCGCCTTGAAGCTGCCCAAAAAAGGAGCGGCAAACAACTGCTCCTTTTTCAGGTGGCAAAAAGCCAGCTTTGCTTCCGTGCTGTGGCCAGAAGCTGGCTACATGACACTCCAGTGGCATGCAGTATGTAAACACTGCGACACCAGAGCATGATGAAGCTGCCCCTATGTAAATGGCTGGGCAGCTTCCAGGTGGCTTCAGGACACATGGCATGTAAACAACACACTCCGAAGCAGCCCAGACAGTGGTGCAAAAGGGCTGTCTGTTTCGGCCCTTAGTTGGTCCTTATTACAGGATATCAGTGAGAATATTAGACACAAACCCCTGGATAAGATGCGGTTTCTGATCTACAAGCAGTCTAAATAACTTAGAACAATTATTTCTAAGAGACTGTTATCCCCTCTGCTGCTTGGTTTTTCCATGATCTTCCAGAAGCCACTTCTTAATATTCATGTACGTACAGTATATGTAGTTATGGAACCCATTCCACATAGAGATAACCAAACATAAGCATTTTATTTATGTACAGTATTTATACCCCACCCTTCAGCCCTAAAGGCTCTCAGAGCAGCTTACTATTATTATTAATTAGGCGGTTCCCTGCCCTGAGGCTTACAATCTAAAAAGATACAAAAGGAGACAGGAATGATGGAAACTATTTTATTTATTTTATTTTATAAACTATTTTGGGAAAGGAAACTAGCTTTCACTAGCTAGGGTTAAATGAAAAAGATATTCCAGCTTCCAGAATTCTGTTTTGGTAGGTAATTTATACAGAATATTTTAAGTTTCCATAATTCTGTTCTGGTTGGTAATTTATACAGATTTATTTTAAGAAGTATTATGCAGTCAATGCTCCTAGCATAAAAATAATTAATAACACTACCAAACCACTCTGAAGACATAAAAATACACCACTAAAATTGTACAGAAATGATAGACAAACTAAAGCGTAGGGAACAAGAACTTGGAAGGAAGTCACATGAGAAGCAAATCTTGCACATTTTGCCTTAGCAAGTCACCTTCAGTACTCCAAATCAGTCCCTCCACCATCAACAGTGTGCTGGGTAAGATCCAGGAAACAGAAGAGCTACAGTTCCTGGACATAGAGTTCCCTACTTTAGGGAAGACACTATTTGGGAGTCATCAGCGTCCAGCGATGGTTTAGGGAGAATTGTAGTGATTGGACACGATAATGCTGGGTCAGTATAATGTATTATTAATAACACATATTGAAGAACAGCAAGGGTCAACTTGACCATTAGTGAGGGAGAGGCAGTTCTGGAAGTTAAAAGGTATGGGATATAAAAGTTACTGAAGGTATCACAATATTTTGGTTACTCCCATTCTTCTTCTATTAAGTTTAGTTCAGAAAGAGTGATTAATGAACAAGAATAATAGCTGAGCTTTTTAAAACAACAATCAACAACAAAATTTTTCTTTAGATTTAGAGCAAACAGAGAAACAATATATAATTATAAAGAGTTAAATATGAAGGAATCAATTCCTTATGGCTGAATGAATGAAATTGGATGAATCAGTTCCATTGCTTATACTGTACAGTGATTATCCCTTATGGTCAACTCTTACTCAAGATGAGTAAGAGGATTTGATGAAAAGTTGAATTATTAGCCTCCACAGCCTAAGGAAAAAAAATGCCAACCACAGTCTTCAGATTCCTTGGGGAGCAGGGCTATGGCAGAAAGAATATACAACCAGAGACCTATCTGTAAAACTGTCAGATAGAGCCAGTCAGAAAGAGAGATGGGATGATGCGGAATAGATAGAAATTTTAGGGGCTGAGAGTGTAGAATAATCTTTAATTAAAAAAAAAATGAATTAAAGAATTAAGAAAAAAACAGTTATTTTGTTTAAAAATTATATTCAAGTGTTTGTGGAGCCAGCATAATGCTACATTTTAATTTGTGTTTTATACAACAAGCATTTCCTATTTTGTTGTTTACCTCTGTATCTGGATGTATTTTGTTTCTCACTTAATAATGGATTTAAAAAGGCATGCAGCACCTTGTTTACCCCACTAAATTATTTTGGTGCTTAGCTCTTAAAAGATTTCTACCAAGCAAGGCAAAATGAGCCATCTGTACAGAAAATAATAATAATAATAAAATGTTTCCTCCTAGCAATATACAGATCTGTTTCCAGGGGGGATTTGTTTGCCAGCGGGCAGAGGATGTAGGCAAGGAATTTATGCCTTGGGGAACTATACACTGTGCATCCTAATAGATAATGAGAGATCGTCTAGGAAAGTGGTGGACTTTCTATCCATTGAGGTCTTTAAACAAAGGCTAAATGGGCATCTTTCAGGAGTTCTTTGAGTGTATTGTCCTTCATGGCAAAGGACTGGACTGTTCCTTGTGGCTACTTCCTACTCTAAGATTCTATTATTCTATACTGGGTCACATTCTGCCAAACTGAAGCCATCAATAAACATACCCATTTGTCCAATATAAGTGTCAGATCCAGGAAAGAATGTTTAAAGGTGCAGATAAAACTGGGTGAAGGACCCCTCAGAGAGCACAATGGTGGCACTTTAACTATTATTAGTACAGTGCAAAAGAAAAAATAATAATATAAACTACTCCTGAATTTCATTTGCCTTGAAAACCCTATCATGAGACAATCCAATAAGAAGCAAGAAATAGTGTTCCATTTTCTGCAGCTACATTTTTAAAGCATCTGAGATCCACCCCTCAGTCAGAAGACACTTAATCTGCCACAAAAGGAAGAGCAAATGACAAATGCAAATAGAACAGAGTTTAATGGTGTGAACAGACTCACGGGATTTTCAGCTGCTGATAGGGTCAGATACAAAAATGTGAAGCTGCACAACACATTTAACGGGAACACTGATATGAGAAGTATGAATCAGGGAGGCTAGAAATGTTAGTAAAACAAGAAAAGCAACATGATAATTTTGATACTAGAGCGAAGTAAAGGAGATGGAAATGTGTAACTGAAATCTGATTACATAAGTTTTACTCTGGAAACGATAATTTAAGAAGAAATGGGGTAGCAATAATATTAAGGCAAGATGTAGCAAAAGCAGTCAGGGACTATAATGTCTGACTGAGTAAAATCAAAAGACTGCATGGAAAATCTATAAATATAACCATAATCCAGGTTTATGTGCGAACAACGAGGTAGAAAAGGAAGAAATTTAAGGATTCTATAATGGTATCCAGGAGGAAATGGATCACACACAAAAAAGGACGTGTTAATCATTACAGATAACTAGAATGCAAAAGCAGGAAACAGAGAAGAACCAAATATTGTTGGAGAATTTATCCTAGAACTGAGAAGCAATGCAAGAGCATGACTTACAAAATTTTGTGAGGTCAACAGTTTGCTTATTGCAAACACATTGTTCAGACAACCAAAGAGATGACTATATATATGGATGTCACTGGTTGCTCCATAAAGAAATTAATAGGTAACATAATTGGAAGCAGAAGGTAGAAGAAATTCCATTCTGTCTTCAAAAACAAGGGCAGAACGTGGTACGGAGCATGACCTGCTAATGTTTAAAACTTAAAATAAAAATAATGATAAATTATATTAGTTTAACCATAGTGCCCAAATGCGTGTTTATGTTATGTTGTTTTCAACTTATGGAGACCTAAGACAAACCTATCATGTGGGGTTTTTGGCAAAAAAAAATATAATTCAAAGAGGTTTACCATTGTCTTCCTCTGAGGCTGAGAGAGTATGACTTTCCCAAGGCCACCCAGTGGCTTTCTATGGCTGAGCAGGGATTTGAACTCTGGTCAAGACTATAGTCAAGAAATCAGAAGACAGGGTAGATTTCATTCAAACACTGTTAAGAACTTCTTGGCAGAAAGAGCAGTTTGTAAGTGGAACCTATTGCCTAGAGAGGTGGTGGAATCTCCTTCCCTTGATGTCTTCAAAAGAGCTGGGCATCTACTGCTGGGGATGGTTTAGCTGGAGATTCTGCATTGAGCAGGGGGTTGGACAGGACAGCCCATGAGGCCCTTTCCAACTCTATGATTTTACCATTCTATGCTTCTTTACAATTCTTTATCTTTGCTCATATCTTATTTCCAGCTCCTCAAGATTCTTCTTGCATTTCAAGTTCCTTACCTAATTTTTATTCCCATCTTGCTTGTCATCCCACGCCTCCATCCTGCCACTGATAGTCTCAGATAAACTATTTCAACAGCTGAGTGTCAAACTACCTAGAAGCTTAAACAGATTAAAATCAATCTTGATGCTTGCCTCTCATCTAAATGACAACTGAATTAAGTAGGCTGTGTTAACATATACAGTACTAGTTTTTACCATTATGTTATGTTACACATCCTGCTTCCCATTACTTCTTCTCATCCCAGTCTATTCACAACACTTCACATCTGCTAGCTGCAAAGACTGTATATTGTTATGCGCCACTTGTGTGAATGACACTACAAAATCCTTCACTGAAAAAAAGAAAACAAATACCCAGAAGGCACACTCTAATTTCACCTTCTACTTATACCCATCTACAAAGGGCAACATGGCTGAGGAAAATCCATAAATAAAATGGGTAGCTCTTCCAAGAGGAAAGAGCCACAAAAGTTCAATTAGGCATTATTTTTCAAATGCAGTAATGTAGACCACTACCAGTTTGTCAGGAGCAATGATGTAAAACAGAAATAGTTCCAACAAGATGTAATTAATCTTGTTAAAATTCCCTAAGGTTGTCTCATGTCATCTTATTGTCAATTACAACAACGTTAAATTAACAGTTTCATCCTGCTACTGCCTCTACTAACCCATGAATCTTACAGGAAATGTATCCTATGAACACCCTTTATTGCCTGGAAATTGAATATATTGAATAAATGTTCAATTAGTTAACCCAGCAACTTTTATATAAATATTGATGAATCAAGTACAATTTTTTTGACGGCCAATGATGAGTTGCATGTGTGCTTACACACAGGATCCTTGGGCATACTCCCAGTCTTAGACTTCTGCCTGGATGCCTAAGTTTCAGCATTTGCTGAGGTTAAACATATGTGCCAGCTGTGTCCATTCCTTGAGAAGTCAGATCTAGCTATGTTACACATGCCTTCATTGCATCCCATTTAGATTACAGCTTTTGTATTATGTGAATTTTTAACTATTTAAAAAAATCTGTTGTAAGCATCCTTGAGTCCCAAATTTGGGAAAAGGTAGAATCATCATCATCTTCATCACCATCATAATCATCAGAACACCTGAAATTTGTGATTGTTGATTTTCTTTCGATATCGGAACATAGGCATATTTAAAAATGTGGGTGAGGAGTAATGGAGTTAATTTGAAGCACAGACTTTCGTGTGACCTCATATTAGTAATTTAATCTACATTACATCCTCCACAACAGGAAAGGCAATACTGTAACAGTCTGAGAGAGTTAGTACTAGACGTTTCCACAGGAAATGCAAGGCTCTACAAAATCTTAAATATTTCCCATAACCACCATTTCATTACAGTTCTCAAACATTAAATTTCAGCTGGATATATCTGAAATGGTGGCTGAGATTATTCATAGTCTGTAAAAGCGAACACTTGTTAACTATGAAGGCATTAAACAGCAGTCTGAGCTGCAAGCAGCTTATCATTCAGCCGCATCACCACTGGCAAATGCTGGGTAGATTGATTCTGCAGCCTGAGAATATGAAATTGTTTTTCAGTCTCAGAGAACATTCCCTTACAATATTTCTTTTGGAGAAACCACATTCCATAGCAACGTCAATCGTCTCCCCCATGTGGGTTAAGAATACTGGGTCATCTTCATATTCATAAAGAAGATACCACGTTGACACAGAAAATAATATTTTCCTTAATAGGGGTCTGCAAATTATAGGTATGGATTTTTTTTTAAAAAAGTAAAATCATTGACGGAAAGTCAATAGTGTTAAGAGCAGGTGTTCCTACACCTACACTGTATAGGATTGCTGTTTTCATGTGATTTGATGTTAAGTAATACAGTAATATACTTGCAGAAGGGAGGGAAGAATCGTAATGATATTAAAATACACTTTTTTACAGACTAAAAACACAAATGCAAAACACACACGCAATGTAAGAGTTTGATTATTCTGAATATTTGGATATATTTTAACAACAGCTGAATGTAAAACTACACTCAAAGTAACCACATATCCAGCCTTAATTATCTTCAGTGGATAAAACTTCAAACACGTGGCCTTTCTTCAGAAAGGAAATAAAGCCTCCAGAATTGGCTTTTATATATAGCAGTTATTGAGGCAATTTCAGGTACACCACCATCTTACTTCCACCCACTTCTGCTAATAACCAGTATATCAATCAATACAGATTGACCTCAATGACTTCAAAACATAATTTTCTGACTGACTATTAACTGCAACCCTTACCTAAGCTTTTCACACCAGTAAAAGATAGGAGGCGGAAAGGGATTGCAATATAGTTAATAGAAACTCAACCATTTCTGAGGAAAAGATGAGCAAAAGTGAGGTAGGGCTGACAACTACAATTTGGGGGGCATGGTAAGAATGGTCAATTCAAAATTTGAAAACTTTGAGCCTTTCCTCTGAATCCAAGACTGCATCTACACTGTAGGATTAATGCAGTTTGACATCGTTTTAACTGCCAAGTCTCAATGCAATGGAATTCTGGGTTTTGTATTTTTGAGAAATAGTCCTCTCCATCAGAAAGGTCTGGTGCCACAACAAACTACAAAACCCAGTGTGACATTAGCAGAAATCACATGTGCTACATATCCCCAAACCACTATTGATTTATTTTAGCTTCTCTCATACTTTTGTGGAAGATTAAAGGAACTAATATTAAAACCATCACACATGGGGGAGGGTGGTGGGGAGAGAAGAAACAACGTGGGGGTTCTGTTCCAACAGAGGAGAAAGGTCCTTCTACATCAAAGTACCATTACCTACTTGACCTTGCCGAAAAACAGAAGTATACAATGCTGAGCCCACTTATGGAAGTGAACACTTGAACTGAATGCCTACAAAAATGATATGAACTGGCTATAGATTGGTGTACTGATCTCCAATATAAAACCATGCAAGTTAGGGACTCTTTTATTAGCAGTACCAAAACACAACCCACTCTTATTTGTCCCCACATTTTGGTGGCTGAAACTAAATAGATGATCAAATACCTATTCTGTTTGGCCATTTTAAACTCTATTGAAATACAGGACAACACAAAAAGTGTGCAACCTGGTGAATAATAAAAATAATAATAATAGCTCTTTCTAATGATTCCAGGCCTCTGTTCCTAAAAGACTAACTATGACATCACCTACTTTGCTAATAAAGTAACCAGTGCCTGACATCACACCTCTATGGTCATACCAGAAAGGAAGATGGTGAAAAAATTTCTGGAACATCTTCCACCATTATATTTTCCTATGGAAACTGCCTCTTTTCTACAAATGCATTCTTCTACCAAATTAAACAGCAATATTAACACTGGGCACAATAGCAGTTACAGCATGCTGTAATTATTTTTTTCACAGTAACTATCCCCAGGAGGAATTTTTAAACTTTATTTTATATAATAACTCACATCCTCCGAATAGTTCTGCTGTTTATTTAGAACAGACGGAGGGGGTAAAACTGGAGTGCACATAATCCAAGCAGTCTAAATCAGAAATTCCAATTGATTTAGGGCTTTATATCCCCACCCCAGAAAACCCACACCAGGAGTTGACCCATATACTGACCAATCCTTACAACATATATTTTTACAAACTTTCTTTTTTCCTGACTCTTATTTTCAGAAGAGTATGGCAGAGCTACCACAGCAACAGCCAGTCACATTTACAGACCAGTGAAGTATTAAGAATTTCACTGGATGCAGTTTCAATTTCTCCTTGTGTCTATCTGTGCCTAAAAGTCACCTGTCTTGTGGTTGCTGTTGTGCGTCTTCAAGTTGTTTCCAACTTATGGCTACCCTATCACGGGATTTGTTCAGAGGAAGTTTACCCTTTCCTTCCCCTGAGCCTGAGAGAATGTGATTTGCTGAAGGTCACCCAGTGGATTTGATGGCTGAGCTGGGAATCGAAACCTGGCCTCCAGGGTCGTAGTCCAACACTCAAAGCACTACACCACACTGGCTCTCTCTGCTTATGGAGATCCCATTAATTTCATTAGGTTTCCATATAGGCAAGGCAGAAGTGGTTTGCCATTGCCTTCTTCTGAAACACAGCTACACCACCTGCTATGCATTGCTGGTCCTGCATCCAAGTACTAACTAGTCCTGACTGACAACAAAAAGAACTCTCAAAGCGCTTTTTGTAAACTAAAGGAACAATGGGAAGGGAGGAAGTCTGAGGGCTTTCCCAAGTTTAACAAGCCAAGCTGCAGATCTGAAGTTCAAAAATTTCTGCTTCCTCTTTTTTCCTCCTTTCCCTTCCCCATCATCTCTAACAGTGCATGGATTACTTGGCCCTGGAAACAAGACATATCAGTCCTTCCCTCCCATAAATCTAAACCAATGACTCTGCAGCTGACAGGAGGAAATGTTATGCACAGACAAAGTAATGAAGCTTCCACTTTCCCAGCTGCAATTTCAGTCACAATTCTTTCCAGTTTGTTTGTGTTTGCTCAGCTTAACCTGATCTGAATGGGAAAGCATGTCCTATTATTTTATGTACACTAAAAAAAGAACTGTCAACAATATGGTTCGTATGGTATTTCAGTCCCACAACCATTAAAATAAAATCTTTCCAAAATATATTGTGTATTATATTATAGTCCATATGGCCTGCATTGACTATTCATGCTCTTGAAATTGCCCACTAAAGCCAAAGCATCTGAAAAACATTAGTGAACTGTCCATAGGGCTTCTTCAGATAACCACCACATCTTTAGTATTCATGTGCAAGAAGTCAGGCTAGGATGCCTTCAACGTGATATGTTTATGTGTGGCATGGCTAAGGAAAACCACAAAAGAGAGCTGTACTATATCTGGAGTTTAAACATCAGCCTATTTTAAACCAAACGTTGTTCTGAACATTAGCAGTATTATAATATATAGGGTTCAATTTTTAATTGTGCTTCCTAAATAATATTAGATGAGGAAAATGTTCTAAGAACTGCCATCATTTTTGACAAGTTCACAACCTCAGCCCCATGATTTAAGATACTTGCAATAAGCACTTCCCTGGTATTTCTCTGGTTCCTTTCATTAATCATGGTGAGAACAGGGCTCATGCGATAATGCTCAGGAAGAAGCATCCACCTGTCCTCCTATAGCTAGACATTAGCAATTACATTATTCTCCAGGACTTCTGGGAGGACCTGGAGGATGCAGCCTTTTAAAAGGTAGGCTTGAGGGATGAGGGACAGACATGTCACAGTTCTACCTGTGTAGAACTTTATGATACATCTACCAATCCAGGACTTTGAAGTGATTATGATAAATGAACTAACAGGTGCCATCCAGCCATGGAAAAGCTGACTGAAGCATGTACAGTACACTCCTTGTATCTGTGGGGGATATGTTCCCTGCCTGAACATGGATAGCAAAAACTGCAGATGATTGCAAACCCTATACCTGTATTTCCACTGGAGGTTGACTATAGAGTCACGATGGAAGACATAGAGAAACCTTTTTTCCCCAGATCTGGGTACTTGAAACCACAGTTACCAGTTCTGCAGCTACAGGTATGCTGAGGGAAACTTTCCTAAAATGCATGTAGTCTACTTTTTTCTACCTCATCTTTTGCAACATGAAGCTAGCCATGTGTATCTTCATACACATGATTTTGTAAGTAAACTTGTTTATTTTTCACTTTAACCAAAACTTTGTTCTTTGATTGGTGACACATGGTGCTGGGAGATATAGTGGACCTAGTTTTCCTGCTCACCCATATTCCGCTGTGTTTGCTCTGCTAGTGAGATTAAACAATCTCTCCCACTTTCCTGAGTTTCTAGCAATGCTCAAGAAAGTGAAATTCCAACAGGTAGGTGTGTGTGTGTGTGTGTGTGTGTGTGTCATATTGTACAAGGAGACTGGCATTCTTCTTCAGATACATGCAAGCATAATATATATAGATATAGTTGAGACACAGAGGGTTGGTTATGCATCCATTGTTTCAACACTACAAGGACCAGAAATGAAAGTTCGGGCCTCACCCCAAACCAGCTGCCACCATTTGAACAATCCTCAGAGCTTCCTAATTTTGCAGGAACCACTTACTCATGTGTAGGCCACTTATTTCAAAGGCATCCTCTAGTCTGAAGAGCCTGGTGTATGCCATTCAGTGGCTCAATGGCACCAGGAGAATTTGCAAGTATGTCAGTTTTTAATTAATTAAAGATAAACAGTGAAGTAAATCAAAACCTAAAATAAACTCTATGTATGTCAGGTTTCATGTTATCAAATATGGTACATGTTTGTGTGTCCCTACACACACATAAAGTCTTACAGACTTGCATTATGATCCAGACTGTTAATGAGAGTGCATGATTTAGTTTCCAGAACTAAAGGAAACTGCAGGAGGAAACTGCATACTAGAAATTCTTTCCCTTGCTTATTTTTTTTTAAAAAAAATTATATGCAGTTAAACACAACATGACTAAAAATATCTGTGATTAAAAAACATGCCTTAGCCTATGGGGAAAATACCTAAACATGTACATAATAAGGAAAATGTGTACATTTAAGGAAGCATACCAAAATGTACACTCATTTCTGTGTGAAAGGGGGAAAAAAGGTTATAACTCAGTATGGAGCTTGGACATGATGAAAATATTCGTGGTATTTCTAAGAAACACAGTATAAACAAAAGGGACAGATCTGCATCTTTAAAAAGAATCAAACTACATTATTTTCTTTTTTTTACTGAAAATAAAAACTGCATGATCAAATACATTTATCTGGATCTCTCCCTCATGGTTTCAATAGTCTTTCTTTTGAATGCATACATAGGTTTACAACTGCAATAAATTATAGTAAAAGAAACAGTAGCCTTTCTCTCCATGTGGATTTAGGAAAGCATAAACAATAACCTTGTGAATTTAGGAAAGCATAAATAAAAACTACAACATAACACATGCCTTTGTGACAGAAAGGCAAATACACAGATATTATTATTAATGGGCATACCAGGACAGCAGCCATGAGGTTTTAATTGTTTGTGCCTTGGGAAAGCAGTCTAGTTGTCAGATTACTGTATCATGAAGTAAGTAAGACTCTACACTGCTCTGTTCATCTGAACTGAAAGACAAAATATACAGGAGATCCAGAATTAAGCAACTCTACCCACTGCTCTCTTGCTGGCCCCTGCACAGAGAGATGAACTAGTTACCACCTGCCTTTCTTCAGAGCCACCTTTTCTGTGTGCCTTTTTGGCTTATCCCTTTAATCTCAATGCCTGATTCAACTGTATACAAGCTCTAAGTACCTGTAATGGAATCCGCTCACTTTCCCTCCTCCCTGTCCTTGTCTGTCTCTCTTCCCCTGCTGTTTGCTAATTGTCTGTTAGCACCTCCAGGGTGGAGACCAGTGTTACTCTCAACTGCCATATACTCTAAATAGGCACAGTATTTTAAAATAGCAATAATTTGTAACAAAGTTGTTGTAATGATGTTGCACTAGCATCAGGATTGGCACTTTGAGCCAGCAAAATGCATTACATACAAGCTTTGTAAAGCTGCACTATACATTCCAGCGGCTGAAATTGCTAAACACAATGGTACAAAATCCATGGGACCAGAAGTGTTTTGGATATTTTTCGATTCTAGAACGCCTGTATTTGCATATATAGGTTTAATCTCCCTTATCTAAAATGCTTGGGACCAGAAGTGCTTTGGATTTGAAGATTTTTTGGGGGGGATTTTGGAATATTTTCATAAACATAAGGATTTATCTTGGAGATAATAATAATAATAATAATAATAATAATAATAATAATAATAAGCTTTATTTGTATACCGCTTTTCCGTGGACAATCAAAGCGGTTTCCAATGGGACCCAAATCTAGCAGGCCTTCCCAACCTAGCTTCCTCTCCCCGAATATGAATACATTTCAACGGTGATTCACGTCTCTCTGTCCGCTCAAATCTTCCCCCAATTTTAGTCCATCGTATCTTATTGTTTTAAATTGTGATTATTTAACTGTAGTTTTAGATCTGGGATGGTGGGTGGGAAGGGATTAATTTTGAATTTTACTGTAGTTCTAATGTATTTTTACTGTTGTAACCTGCCCGGATTCCCTGTGATTGGGCAAGCTATAAATAAATTATTTATTATTATTATTATTATTATTATTATTATTATTATTAGTCACATGCTCTCAGCCTCAGGGGAAGGCAAAGGCTAACCTCCTTTGAAAACATCTTGCCAAGAAAAACCCATGATAGGGTTGTCCATAAGTCCAAAATGACTTGAAGGCATATTGTGTGCGCGCACACACCCCTCATATGTAAATATAACTTAAAGGTAATATTATACATATTTTTAATAATTTTCGGCATGAAACAAAATAACTCATTTAGTTATTTAGTCAAATATTGTCATTTTTAGGTCACACATAAAATAAATGAGCTTTTTTCCTTCTTTCCCTAGCAAGATTATAACATACTGTATTTGTTGGTGGCAATTTTGCCTACAACATATTGTGATTTGCCATGTCCACCAAGGAAGACTGAAAGTAATAAGTGTACAGATTGCACCAGGCAGAATTGTGCCCATTACTTGAGTTCATTTCCCTCTTTAATGCTAAACTGTTTCCAGTAAGCTTAACACAATTATAGTTATACACATTAATTGCTCAGGAAGTTTATAATTCCCCACCAACCGCACTTCCCAATAGTCCAGGAAGCTAGTTGCTACAGTTCTTTTTTTCTGTACAGAAAATGTAATAACAGCTTCATGGGGAGTGAAGAAGGGAGGGAGAGGGAAAACAAGGCAAGGAGGAAATTAATCTTCCACTGTAAATTTTTTTCCAAGTAGGCTCTCAATTAAAAACAACATTTGTAAAATTAGATTGGAATATATATGTTAATCTCTATTAACATAAGTAGGAAACTCATAAAAGCAAGTAATTTCATAGCCGCAAACATCTGGAAAGAAGATTAAAAAAATTACCAGAGAAATGAGAGATGAACAGAAGCAAGTTTTAAGAAAATAACCACACAACTGTATATGTGCACATTTGTGAACCAATTTTAGTCCATTTCTCAGCTCTGCTATCATAATTCTGCAGAGTATTTGTTCTTTACAAATATTCTAGTTTGCTCCTGGAGTATTCTGGCCTCTACTTTCTGAAGCAATGCCAAGTGGTTGTATACATACACATCCGACTGTGCCACCCAGCACCAGCACTGCTGGCATGAGCCGCTCCCTCTGAGGCAGAAGATGTGGTGCTCTGTGTAGATCAAATCTCTGGGCACCTTATTGTGACCTCAGAGGGGGCAACTTGATGCAGCACCAAGCAGCACTGCAAGATGCACGCGAAAACAGCTACCTGGCATCCCTGTGGAGTGTGCCAGATTTTCCTGGAAAATTCAGAGCAAAAGATACAGTAAGTCTTTTTAATCAGCTTAAGGGAGGGATGGTCCAAATACGACGTGGAAATGGCCTCAAGTCCACAGTCATGTTTTGCCCTGTGTTGTGAAGACAGGGTGCCATGAGGGCAAGGGGAAACTGGTTCATTTGGCCTGTGCAGACATGCCCATTGATTTTATCTTGATCTTGACTTCTCTAAAAAAAAAAAAAAGCATTTCCAAGAGCATTTCTATTGCCTTTCTCACACACAACCTGCTTAGACAGGTCTGTTGCTGGACCCTCCACTCCATGCATCTGAAGACATAGACTGCAGTTTGTGAAAGCTCATGCTACCAGCTTCTTTCTTTCAGTTAGTCTCAAAGGTACTACAAGATCCTTTTGCACACTGATTTTTCCAACTAACATAGCTATGTCTTTGAATTCTGACAGACCCATAGTAAGAGGACATCAAAATTACTCAGTACATAAGAGAATGGGGTGGCTCCGCTGATCCAGCCTCTCCCTTGGCTCCTGTGAAACATCTTCAGAACCAGGGTCCTCGCCTATTCTGTGGGGGAGTTAAATCTAAGAACACAAGGAAGGGAAGGAAAGGTCAGTCTCTGTCAAAGGAGGTTTCCATAATTTCTCCTGTTTGGGGCTTGACCTTTCCAGAGCATTCTCATTCAACATTTGTAATCTCACATTGCATCTCCCTTCTTGTTCAGCATAGATATGAAAGAGACAAAACTTTTACTATTTCTATTTATTCATCATTTAGGTTGAAATGGTGTAGATTCTCTGTGGTCATTATTTTTGTTTTCTTTATGTTCAATATATATAACATTACTACTCAGATATTTTCTTTCTTTCTTTGATTCCTCATTTTGCTCCCCTTCATGGATTTCTGTCCCACATTTCTCCCAAAAAGAAAGGCCTCAACCCTGCTTCTCTTGCCTTCTTGTATATAGATAGACAGACAGACACACACACACATTATACTATTTCTATTGCCTTTCTCACACACAACCTGCTTAGACAGGTCTGTTCCTGCGACAAACAGCTACTGTCCCTTGACAAGAGATGTGCTAGGATGTCATATTGAGGATGGTGCAACCTTGTCTTGTGCTGCTACTGAGAACAGGACCTCAGAGCAATGGATTCAAACTACAGGAAAGAGATTCCACCTCAACATTAGGAGGAATTTCCTGACAGTAAGGGCTGTTCAACAGTGGAACAAACTCCCTCGGAGTGTATTGGAGTCTCCCTCCTTAGAGGTCTTTAAACAGAGGTTGGATGGCCATCTGTTTGGTATGCTTTGATTGAGAGTTTCTGCATGGCAGGGGGTTGGACGGGATGGCCCTTGCGATTTCTTCCAACTCTATAATTCTATAGATGTTTATCACACTATACTCTTATAGTGCTACTATTCCACTTTGACTGCTCTAGCTGCCTCCTGTTGCATTCTGGGATTTGCAGTTTGAGAATTCTAAATACCCCTCCTTAAAACTGCAAATCCCAGAATGCAACAGGAGGCAGCTAGAGCAGTCAAAGTGGAATAGTAGCACTATAAGAGTATAGTGTGATAAACATCTATGATTCATATCACTTGCTTTGAGACATTTATTTGGCTGAGCTGCCTTGTCATGTCTCTATCCTATTAGGTTGAACCACATTAGATCTGCTGCCAGTGGTGAGAAATTGTTTGAAGAATTTAGCACACAGAACAATTTTAAGACACAGTCACTAAGTATTCCTCCCTCTTTCTTGTATCATTGCCTTCTAGGTTATTGTGGATATGTTTTTAAATAGTTTGTCCATGCATACGAGTGAACTAAGAGTCCTGTTCTCACATTGTTCTTTTTCCTCACTAATTTGAACACACAGAGTAGCAGCAGAATAGCCCCAGCTGCTTCCAATCCCCTGACCTCAATATATCTGCACTCACTGTTAAGACCCACAGCAGAGTTTCCTACTATATTCTTGTGTATATAAGTATCTACAAGAGCCAGCGTGGTGTAGTGGTTTGAGTGCTGGGCTAGGAGACTGGGAGATAAGGGTTCATAGAAACTGATTAGTGATCTTGAGCAAGTCACACTCTCTCAGCTTCAGAGTAAGGCAAAGGCAAACCTCCTCTGAATAAATCTTGCCAAGAAACCCCCCTGAATAGTTTACCTTTGGGTCACCATACATCAGGAACCACTAGAAGACACAACAACAACAAATAATTATGTAAAGAGCTGTTGGACAAAGCAGGAAGATTTTATCCAGCCCTGCCAACACCACCAGGCTATTCCACATTTTGATAATTAAGCCAACTATGACTTTGGGTTGCTAGAGATGCTGCGTAATTTATCTTTTGTGGCCAGTCCCTGACAAGGTATCTTCTAACATATTTAAAAAGCAGCAATGAATAGCCAATATTTAACCACAAGACAAACAGCAGTGATAAAACAATAGCAATAAAGTCAGCAGTATCAACAAAACCAATGTAACACAAAGGAATAATATCAACAGTTGAGACTGAAACAAATCGGTAACTTGATAGCATCCCTTTTAGAAGTTCAAAAGTTCTAAACAAATGGAGGTTTAAAGGCTTTCAGTCAGTGGAGCCATATGTACTTTAAGTGAAAGAGAATTGCACAGGTCTGGGTCACTGCCAAGAAGATTCTACCCCTTGCACCTGCAACTTAATTCATCTCACCAGCAGTTAGAAGGCATAGAATATGCCTTCTAACTGCTGATCTCTAAAAGGCCCAGACACAGAGCAATGTGATTTGGGCTTCCAACAGTATTTCATGCTAACATCTAAGCTGGTGGCCATTCCAGAAGCTTTTCGGCATTAATGTAAGAGGGCCCAAGACAACCCTGATCTTGGTCATATAGTTTGGTGAAATACTGTTCCCAGTTGTCTGCAGGGATATAACATTTTATGCAGCTTGCAAAGTTTGGCCATCCACTAGATATCATTTCAACATCTAAGCTGCTACCACCAAAAAACTAAAACTAAAACAATGAGGCTGGGAGAGTGTGACTTGCTTTAAATAAAACTAAGCTTCTTGGCAAATATTTGCACTTAACCGAACTATATTTTCATTGTCAAGTCGTTTATATGAGTTTCACTCATCGCGTGATACATTAAAATTTACTTCTTGAGATAATGAAGAGATTCCCTAGCACTCAACCAGGACAGTTAAAGTGGTCGAAAATTGGATTTTTTTCCTGTAGTGGACATAAATTACTCCCAATACCAACTAAACTCTGGGGCAAGGCTGAGCAAAGTGTGGTTTGGAGATTGCATGCAACTGCAGGGCCGTTTTTGTGGCCTTCAGGGCCCCACAGGGATTTACATTTTTTAAAAAAAACTTGCCCCAAAGTGGGTGCAGAGGGCATTCTCTCAACATCCCCTCCACCTTGCCAGGCATTTTAGGCCCAGGAAAGGCCTTTTTTAAAACAAAAACAACAACAACAACAACAAAATACCAGAGGTAAACCATAAGTGGCTTCTGGTTGCTTCCTGGGTTGAAAGAAGGCCTCTCCTGGGCCTAGGAGCAGCACTGGAATTGGCATGATGGTAAACAAGGGCTAGAGAAACAGACATTCAGTGTTGGGTATGGACTGGCACAAAGTGCTAGCCTATGTGCAGAGTCATAGTGGAGCGTCCACATGCTCAACGCCATGACTCTGCCCCTTCGTGCCATGACACCCTGTACGCTTCTAGATGGTGCGCAGCTTCATGGTGTGGCCCTGGCACTGCATCTAGATGATGCAGCGTGAAAAGGGCATCACAAAGTTGTGATGCCCTTTAGAGGGCACAAAAAGGAACCATTTTTTCCAGCTCTTTTTTGTGCTCCCTAGAGGCCAGATCAGTGCCACAGCATGAAGTTGCTGCGGCACCAATCCAGCCATTAAAGGGGCAGCTCAATGCTGCCCATCTGTCGAGCCCCTGAGTTATGTTTGTTACAGGGATTATATTTCACCCTTAACGTGATTAATATATAAAGCAAAGTAAGAGGCACAAGAACAAGAGAAGCACAATACACAGGGATGCCACACCCCAAACTCACAAAATGAGACAAGACTACTTTTAACATGTAGTGCCCTGTCTACAGAGCTATATGCCAACTGATATAAAATGAAGAAGCAGGCCTGTTACAAAATTTGCAAGATTTTTTTCTTAAAAGCTAGTAAAAAATCATTCCAAGTTGGAGGGAGGCAGGAAATAATCAGTCCCAGTTTAAGATACAAATACCATAAATTATCTTTGGTTAGAACAACTGTTCTTATTATTTCCCAAGCTCTGGTGATTTACTATTATCTGGCAGCACAGTTGAAATACTGTACAGTACATGACCACACTTTTGACACCAGAAACAATGACTCTGGCACTGTTCTTTGTGTAAAAGCTTCCATGTGCCTTGCATTTCCCCCCTGTAGCATTTGTGCTAAGGCTGTAATCCAGAGCACACTTTCTTGCTCAGGCGAAACTCCCATTTATAACAAGTCTCTTTCCAAAACACATAAGATTAGACACTGAGATTCTGACAACTTCCAAACTTTCCCAAAACAGCCATGAACTGGGTCAAGTTGTTTTCCAGCTTTTCTCATGCTGAAATATTTACACATCACGTAACTCACTCTGGTCAGCTGCTGCAAAATGTTCCAGGCCACCAAGATAGTTTCTTCTTGAAAGTGAACCATGTGCAAAAAGTAACTTTCACCCTTATTTACCTTTTCCTTAACACTGGAGCAAGATTAAACAATTTGTTAGTATGTTTTCAGTTTAATCAGTAAGAACGTGGTACAATCTTCTCTTCCATTCAGAACTGCACAATGTCATTTAAGCCCTTAGTTAAGGAGATCCTTCTCATCTTAAAATGACACATTAAAAAATATCTGAAACTAATTTTGAAACTGGTCTTTTTTTCCTAGGGTAAACTAAACATTGGGCAAGCAGTGCCAATAAACAAGGTTTGTACCTACCACTGACCCACTGGTTGCAACTGGCTTAGATTCCCAGATGGATTTTTACTGCCCCTCAGCCAGACAACATGTAAATACTGCATAGCTGCATGCAAATATCTCCCCTTCAAATGTTAGAGGGAGTAAAGGAAACTATTATTTTCTGTACTGTGCATGAAATCACATAGAAAGAGAAAGGCATAATATTACAGGAGAGGAGAAAAACAAGCAGGGTTAGGAGACAGAGTCCTGTTCATGGACAAATATTTTGCAGCAGCTAACCAGAACCAGAGTCATTGGGGCTTTCTAGACGGCCCTTTGGGACGTCCGGAGGACGTCCCATTTTAAAAAAGGGGCGTCTCTTTTAGACGCCCCTGGGCCTCGTACGGACTCCGTCCGTACAAGATGGCGCCGGCCTTTCTACATGGCCGGCGCCATCTTTACGTATCGGACGCACAGCGTCCAGACGCGTCGCGCCGCTGCTGACGTAGCGAGCGCGCCCCTGGCGCCTCGCTACGTCGCAAACGCGACGCAAAAAGAAGCTCCATTTTGGAGCTTCTTTTTTCGGTCCGCGCGGGAGTCGGGCCGTTTGAAGGCTCCGGCTCCCCCGCGGACCTTCTGGCGGCAGCGCCAGACCGCTGCAAAGCGGCGGTCTGTACCCCGCCATTGTTTCTGGTGTAAAAAGTGTGTTCATGTACAAGCATGGTGGTGAGCAACAGTTAAGTCTTTTTCCATCTGGAGGATCTGTGGCAAATGAGAGGGCAGACAAGACAAGTGAATAAGGCCAACCTTAGTTCTCAATTATGGCCTTCCAGTGGGCCATGGAAGATTGTAGTGGTAGATAAACGTAAAACCATTATTTGTCATAGGCACCTTCAGTAGTAGTCATATGCATTCTAAGTAGTAGAGACAACTAGCTAAATTGGGAGATGCTCTATGTAACATTTGGGACACAGCCAACCAGTCTGCCTGTTCTTGGCCCATTTCCTTCAGAAAATATTGCTTCAATAAGCAAGCAATCTAGTGCAAAGATTAGCAAGACTTTACATGCTTACACATTTTAGAAGGGGGGAGGGGACCCAGAATATTATATGAGTGAGACATGATTATGCTGTTGAAGTTGCAGTATACAAACTTCAGAGCTTTCAACCTGTGCATTTTCAATGGAACAACAAAAACTGATGTGCAACTGATTGGAAGTGGTTTTCACCCCATTCATGGAGGGTTTTTACCACTACATGTTTGGAGGAGGGGTGGACAGAAGAGAGGAATGGTTTAGAATGAGGAATTACTGTTATCTTCATTTCACCATCAAATCTGCATTCTGTATACCTTCTAAAAAAATGTTTCCATATTTAAAGAAAATCATGTGTCAACATCTTCCTGTTTAAGAAGTACACACATTTACAACTAACTGTGGAAAGAGCTAAAATTAAAATGCAAAATACTTTTGCTTGTTGTGTGTGTTGTGTGCCTTCAAGTTGTTTCCAATTTATGGTGACCCTATCACAGGGTTTTCTTGGCAAGATTTGTACAGAGGTGGTTTACCATTGCCTTCATCTGAGACTGAGAACATGTCTCCAGAGTTGTTGTCCAACACTCAAACTTTCATCTGTTAAAGCTGCAATCCTATGCATACTGCTCTAGGAGAAAGCAACACTGAACACAACGGGATACATATTTCTGAGCAAATGTAAATAGAACCATCATCAACAAATACAGATAGTCCTGTGTGGTAGCTGCAGTCTGTTCCCGCCTCCCTGATACATCCACAAACAAATCTCATCCTATCCCTTCTATTCTGCATTCATACGTGCCAAGGTTTCCTAATACTAAGGAATTCTAAATGAGAAAGTAACTTGAATTACTATATTTAACATACTTCAGCTTTCCCCACACATATATACTATAACATGCTTAGACCAATTCAGTATGTATTCTAGCGTGCATTTACAATACATTAATATACATTACTCCCAAGAGTGTAAGAGACGCAGTCACAATATAGCACAAAAAAGAAAGGCACAAATAACAGAAGAGAAACCACAGAAAGAACAATCTCAAATACCTGTAGTATTTTATTAAGTCCAATGTGTTTCAGCAAATATCTTCTTGAGGGTCTATTATTCCCTCAAATCTATGAAGAAAACAACCACAGATTTATTAAGGGAACAGCCTCATATTTTGAACAATGCTAGTCTTAGGAAAGCATCATAGGCACTTCACATGGGCTTTTCTTTGGTTCTTCTTCAGCCACAATGCAGCCGTGGCAAAATGTGACAGAAGATTAATAAAGAGCATAGCAGAGTGAGATTATGGGTTTCTAACATACAGTGATCCCTCCCCATGTGCAGAGGATCTGGTCCAGACATACACACCCCGCGTTTAAGGAAAAACCCGTACACTCAAACCCCATTTTTTAAATGGGGGAGCACTCTTGTGTGCGGTGCAGCATACGCGCCATTATATCTGCCGCGGCTTAACCTTCCGCGTAAAGTTAAAGCTGTGCATGGCACGCCTGCGTGTGGTGGGGGCAAACTGTATAAGCATAAGTTCATGAGCTGAACCTCTTTCCAAGTAGGGCATGGCAAAGCAGAAGAATGAGAACTGATTTTTCCCTCAGTATGCTACTATAAAGTTCAAAGTTACCAGCAAGTGATGGAAGTTTCTTTTAGAAAATGCTGTTAATTACTTACTGAAAAGATAAAGAACAGAAAATAAATAATGGACAGCTAAGCAAAATTAAGACCAATTGTACTGGAAACTATCCATGTTCTTTCCCAAATGCACATGGGACCTCTACCATATGTAGAGGAGTTCTATGTTACAAATGTTTGCAAAATCAGGGTGGGAACAAGCATAGAACTGCAAGAGAATGGCATCTGGAAGTAAAGCAGTATATTCATCCCTGAAGTGAACAAAAATAAAAACCATCCAAAAGACAGCTTGCTTTACACCCACACACATACCTGATTTTTGGCTCAAAATGATATTCTCCTCCTGCTCTCTCTCCATTCCCTACTAACAATTCTCAATTGAGTTCACACTGCACACAAGCCAAACATCTAAGGCATTAGCAAAATGCATTTCTTTATCCCAGCTATTCCATTAATCTCTAGTTGTGTTTCTTTAAGGAAATTTTTTGAAAGAATTATAGCTGTCTATGTGGTAACTTAACAACACGTAGAGATGACTCGCTACAAAGGATTTTTGTTTACTAGAAGCAGGGGCTACAAACTACTCCTCATGTAGCACAGCATTCAGCAAGACTTCTGAGATATGGATTGTGTGTATCTTACAAAATCTGCCTTT
Source organism: Sceloporus undulatus (assembly GCF_019175285.1). Classification (NCBI taxonomy): domain Eukaryota; kingdom Metazoa; phylum Chordata; class Lepidosauria; order Squamata; family Phrynosomatidae; genus Sceloporus; species Sceloporus undulatus. The sequence goes on along the minus strand of NC_056522.1, from coordinate 146,994,016 downwards.
TCTAGTCCATACAAAAGCCTAAAGGAATAGAAGGATAGCTCAGGTGGCCAAACTCTCAGTAAATTTGTTAATAATAATAATAATAATAATAATACGTTTTATTTATATTTTCCCGCTTCTCCCAGTGGATCGAAGCAGGAAAATATATCTTGTATAGTTCAAAACATGCTTCCAATCTTCAATATTATTTTTTTCAATAGCTCAAATTTAGCACCAAGGAATCATAATGGAAATGTCTAAATACCCTAAAGGCACTAGGTTCCATCTGATCTAGGAAGCTAAGCACAGTCAACCCTGGTTAGTACTTGGATGGCAGACTACCAATGAATACCAGGTGCTGTAGGCTATATTTCAGAGGTAGGAACTGGTAAAACCACTTCTGAGTATCCCTATGAAATTCATGGTATTTCCATTAATTGACAGGCAATTTAAATGTGTGTGCACACATACGCTCACTCACACATACAACACTGGAAGTGCAAGAAATCTCCCACTGTCAAGTTCCATCATGTTTATACAGGAGGAGTAAACAATTCAACACAAATGAAGAACTACGATTTAGAAAATCCTATTAAAAATCCACCAAACTACATAACGCACAAAATGCACAATGCACTTTGGTTGGCCAATAAAGGTATCACTGTTTGGTGGATTTTTGATTGGATTTGCTAAATGGCCAACATGGCTTCCCCGGGATGTTTATCATTTAGATAAGAACTAAAAACAAATTTAGACTCTAATATGTGCTATAAATCATGCAGGTTCATCGCCTCTGACTTTCCCTCATTAAGCACATATACACAAAAGAATTTTCCTTTGTTCTTAGTCCATACTCTCAGTTTGCTACCTACAACTCAAAGATTTCTCTAGTCTGCCATTCTCTCCATATAATGTTTACAGTGTTGTATGTTGACCAATCATTTGTACGTACTGAGACACAAAATACTAAACTCTTATGAGTCATAACAAACCTCCCTCAGGGAAAATGTCAGACTTTCAGGTCCACTTCAAAGAAAAAATGGAAAGAATATTTTATTTTATTTTTATTTCCACTTTGGAAAAAAAGGTTTTCCAACATTACAGAAAAACTGTGAGATTTTACATACAATATAAAGCTTGTGTGTGGGGGTATGTGTGTGATAATGTACACTGAAATGCACATGAGTTTTGTGGATAAACACATTTTGGCATAGAAAACATAATTTCTGCATTTTGTACAAAAAAAATACTAGTTCCTGAATGGTGTTTACTAAGCAAAAAATATTTGGCTTTGTGGGGGTGGGGATCCATGTTTTCCTATGCAACTCCCAACCCAGAATCTCTGAAAGATCACATCATTTGTCAATAATGATCAGGAACCACACAGACATTTTTATGTTCTTGTGTGATGGAGGAAGAAACTATAGAAATTGTTTACTCTTGCACATTATGTTGAAATATGTCAAGATTTACATCCCTGCTTTGCCTGTGGAGCCAACAGGATCTGCTTCTGCATGTTGTGATTCCACACTGTAAGGCTGAAAACACAAACAGCATGCCACTGAGCACTGACTATCACATAGGTCTTTCCCACCCAGTTGGACCACTCCTTTCCTGCAGTGGAGTGACTGTGGTGACTGCCGGGAAAGAAAAAGACACATGCAGTTGGCCTTGGCCATGTATTGTGCTCTCATTATTTATGTATGTAGCCATGCAGCACATGACATCATGAAAAAACAGTACATACTGATTACACATGTGATGAAGGAGAGGACTTTAGCTCACAGAAAGATATAGCCTATCACTGAGGCCTTCTGCTGAGGTCAAAACTGGGTGCCTGTGAGATCAATATCTTGTTGATTACATGGTGGGGTTTCCCTTTATGATTTCAGATGTGAATGTGATGGTAACAGCTAGCTTCTTGTAGGGGGTAGTTAGCTGGCAAGGTTGCAGCAGCAGCACTGGGAGCAAAGGCATGAACCAGTGGGACTGATGCAGTGTTGGCCCAGCTGGCCCATGTGCACAACAATGCAATGCCACACCAGATTTGGTCATATGTGTGGTTATTCTGAGACATAATGTTCCAGACTGGCTCTGGATTAAGTAGCCAGTGTAGAGGAGCCTTAGGTCTGGCTATCTTACATTGGTGTGTGTGTGTGTGTGTGTGTGTGTGTGTGTGTTTGGAAGTTATCAAGTGAGTTTCTATAACTGATAACTTCCTTTATTATCTAGAATTGTTTCTAATGATGTGAAATTTATTTATGGTTAATAGTGGTGATATTTTTCTCAGTATGATTACTCTGAAAGAAAATTTCAAGTGGAAACAAAAAGGGATCAGCTTTCAAATGAATACCCACTTATCTGAGAGTAAGCCCTCTGTAATCAATGGTATGCTCTTCTGAGTAGCTATATATAGGGTTTTTGATAAGTGTGAAATTAAATCCTGACTGCCATTAAATACTTAGATAACAAATAATGATTTCAAATACTTGTCACAACACAAAAGTAGTTTCCAGTGACCCAATCACAGCATGTTTCTTGGGCTGAGAGTGTGAGACTCATCCAAGGTCATCCAATGGGTTTCTCAGGCATTAAATTCTGATCTCCAGAGTCATAGTCCAATGCTCAAACCACTATACCACACTGGCTCTCTATCACAATTTATAATACAGTGGACCCTTGTTATACACTAGGGTTTGGTTCCAAGATCCCCCGTGGATAACAAAAACCATGTATGCTCAAGTCCCATTAAATATAATGACATAGCAAAATGGTGTCCCTTATACAAAAATGGAAGATCAAGGTTTGATATTTGAAATTTATACTTTTTTGAAGATCGTGGATGCTTGAATCAATGTATAAAAAATCAGTGTATAAGAAGGGCCAACTGTACATGAAAGCATATCACTTCCAAAAACACTTAGGCAACACATATACTGAAAGTGTATCAATTCCAAAAACAAAGAATTTTAGAGTGTGCTTTTTAAGTGATGGTGAGAGGGACAGCATTTTACACTATAATCTTCTTTTATATTTTTAAAATTTCTTTCTTTCTTTCTTTTGCTCTACAGAATAATGGAAAACAACTGGGGCATACAGGGAAATCAACATGAGCATGCATTTTTCTTTAGCAATAAATGCTCGACTAATTCATCATCATACAGTTTCAGAAAAGCAAAATACAGAGGTAGTTAAACTTATTTAAAATATATAACGCTTAGTAAACTCTTCTTTTAAAAAAAGACTTCAGCATTCAGAAACCCACGCAAAGATAAACAAACCGGGTAAGCAGTGAACTGCATGAAGCATCAGTTAGACTCAAAGAATTTATAGCACAGACACCAAGGGTAGCCAGCATTACCTTACTAATACGGTCAACCTGAGCAAGAGATAAATGACTCCTTGCCAGCAGAAATTAACTCCGCTGCAAGTTAAGCTCCCTCATGTCTCATTGCCTCATGTGCCCTAAAACAGTATATATTTTCTAACATGTATTATAAAGCTAACAACAAAACAATTTTTTTTCTCAGCCCCATCCACTGCAAAACCAAGTACTACTCCCAGGTTCCACTTTTGGTGCAGAATACAGAAAGAGTGACAACTTCTCCAAACATTTCTTTTAAAATGCTGTAATCTATAAATAGATTCTACAAGCTAGATTGTAGAGGGAATTTCATTTTCAATTATATCCTATAAAACATGTTAGCTTCTGTGGGAGTAAGGCACCAGATCCTGTGTAATCTTGGAAACTAAGCAGCATCAGCCCTGCTTAGAAATTGGATGGGGGACCGCCAATGAATACCTAGTAGACTATATTTCAGAGGATAGAACCGGCAAAACCATGGACACCACGATTCTCCTTGCACTAGAAAACCCTATGAAATTCATGGGGTTGTCAGAAGTCGACAGGCAACTTGATGACACATAGACACACACAAGTGCACAGAGATCAGTAAAAGATCAAAGGAATATAAAAGCATGTCAATAGTAACATTTAAAATAGAAAAGTAATAAAAAGCACATTAATAGTAAAATAGTAAAAGAATACTTTGATACCTTGAAGACTAACAAATTCATTCTAGCATAAACTTTCATGGACTAAATTCTATGAACACCTACGCAAATGTAAATCCAACTGGATTTAATGAAGGTATACAGATGTAAATAAATATAGAGTAAATAGGAGGAAGGAAGGGGGGAAAGAAATGTGGCAGCACTAAATGATTTTCATTTTATTATGAGCTTTCAAAGACATAACTCCACTTCTTCTTATTATTATTATTATTAACCTTTATTTATAAAGCGCTGTAAATTCAGATGAAGTGCGGAGTAATATTAAAGCTTCAGGTTATAAAGCATATGTATACAGGTGCAGGAGTGGGTTAGTATCTAATAGGATCCAGAATACTAATAATACTATAATAATAATAATAATAATAATAATAATAAATTATATTCCACTTATCACTTGGAATCCGAGCGGATTACAACAATAAAGAGAATACAGTTAAAATTCTAAAAAAAACCTATCCCTTCCCCCCCTCCAGTATAAAAACATAGTAATACTAAAAAGAGTTAAACCAGACAGATATTAAAACAGTACAGTTGGCCCTCCTTATACGCGGATTTGCCATGCGCGGATTTGAGCATACGCGCATGGCAAATCCGGGGATTTTGTCCCCAATGGCGGTGCATGTGCACGCGCGCCGCCATTGGGGACAACTTCCCTCCCTCCCCCTCTCCCCCCAACTCTTTCCTTCCCCTCCCTCCCTTCCTCCCCTCCCTCCCTCTTACTTACCTTTTCCTCCTCGGTGCCGCGTCGCTGCTGCCGCCGCCGCCGCTCAGGCAAGCAGGGGGAAGGCCAGGTTGGGGTTTGGAGGCAAAGAGCCTCCAGCTTGCCACCGGCCCTTCTGTGGTGGCTGCGGCGGCAGCGGAGGACCAGCGCCAGAGGCCTCTTCGGCCTCCTCTCCGCCGCTGCCGCCAGCACCTCTGTGCAAGGGCCGGGTGGTGGGCTGGAGGCCTCTTGGCCTCCAGTCCGCTACTCGGTCCCTGCATCAAGGTGCTGGCGCCGGCGGTGGAGAGGAGGCGAGAGGCCCCAGGCACTCGGCCTCCTCCTCCTCTCCCCGCCATTGCCAGGGAAAGGCCGGGTGCTGCTCCTGAGCCTCCGGAGCAGCACCGCTTTCCCCGGCAGCGTGGTGCGGAGGGCCTCTGGCGTAGTCCTCCAGCGCAGAGGCTCTCTCAGCAGCTCCTCCAGGGAGGCCGGGCGCTACTCCTGGCCTCAGGAGCAGCACCCGGCCTTTCCCCCGGCAATGCGGTGGAGAGGAGGAGGAGGAGGCTGAGCGCCTGGGGCCTCTTCGGCCTCCTCTCCGCCGCCGGCGCCAGCACCTTGATGCAGGGGCCGAGTGGTGACTGGAGGCCAAAGGCCTCCGGCCCTTGCACAGAGGTGCTGGCGGCAGCGGCGGCGGAGAGGAGGCCGAAGAGGCCTCTGGCTCTGGTCCTCCGCTGCCGCCGCCGCCGCCACAGAAGGGCCGGGTGGCAAGCTGGGGCTTCTTTGCCTCCAAAACCCCCACCCGGCCTTCCCCCCGCTACAGCTGAGGCAGTGGCGGCGGGGGCGGCGGCGGCAGCAGCAACACAGCACCGGGGAGAAAAGGTAAGTAAGGAGGAGGGAGGGAGGGAGGGAGGGAGGGAAGGAAAGAGTTGGGGAGAGGAGAGGGGAGGGAGGGAAATTGTCCTCAATGGCGGCGCGCATTGGGGACAACGAGACTTGAGCATACGCGGATTTTGGTATACGTGGGGGGGGGGTCCGGAACGGATCCCCCGCGTAAACCAAGGACCGACTGTACTATAAAATCACAGTTAAAATCAATGGAAGATTTGTAAAAAAAGAAATGTATAGCGTGGACCAGATAGAAAAAAGGATGGAGAAAAGAGGAGAGAAGTGAAGGGGGAGGGGGCAGGAAAATAGAGGTGGACCTAGTCTCGAAAGGCCTGCTGGAATGTCCCTTGGCTTTAATTTTCAAAGGGCTGGGCAAGATGTTACAGGTCATTCAGATCTTTACAGTGGGTCAGTTACTGTTGATGTGTGAAAGGAATAAATCTGCTTACCAAAAGTCAGTTTCCTTGGGTTTAAAATTCCCTCTGAGAAGATGCTTTTTATTATACGTGCAGTAGCAAGGATTCTTGAATTAATATATGTAGTGTGCCATAAAGCCATTATCTTTAGTCATCATACGCTGCTCATGGACTGGAATTTGTGAATATAATTCAATTCAGCTGTTTCTCCTTCCAGTCTTCCTTTGTAATAGTCTTGTTCAAGGACCACGACCTGTAAATCCCTTACTGTATGACCAGAAACGTTGAAATGTTCTGCAACTGGTTTTTTGTGTATTGTCATTTCTAATGTTAGATTTTTGTCCATTAGTCCTCTTGCATAGAGACTATTCTGTTTGTCCAATGTAGACTGTAGAGGGGCATTGCTGGCACAGAATGACACATAACATATTGGAAGAAGAACAAGTAAATGGATCTTTTATGTTGTGTGTGATGTTATTGGTCCAGCCCTTTGAAAATTTAGGGCAAGGGACATGGTTTGAGCCTTTATGGAAACTATTACATTCTATCCCACTTCCTCAACTTTATAAATATGCTTTATACCTGAGGCTTTAATATCACTCTGTACTGCATCTAAGGAAGTGGGTTTATCGGCACAAAAGCCTCATGCTAAAATAAAAGCCAGTTCATCTTAAAGATGCTGCCACGTTCCTTCCGTCCCATCCCTTTCTCCTTTTTATGCTGCCAGAGACTAACATGGCTACTACTTTTAAAACTATTGACTACAGAATGCGGTCCAAGATGAGGTTTTCAAAGTACCCTGAATCTAGGTAACTTGAAATTAAGTTAATAAAAAGAAATGAGGCAAAGCAACCACAGTTCTTGAAAACTGCTCTTTGTTGTACTGCAATCAGCAAATGTTTCCCCTGATAAACATACAGACAATGCATTACCATCTTTTTTAATGATCAAAACTTTTAAAGTGCCTTAGTAACCAATAATATTTTATGTCAGCAAATCACAAATCTATGAGTAACAGTCAGTATCTTCTGTTTCATTAAATGCCAAAGATTTTTGTTACATTTGGAAAATAAAAATATTGCAAAATATCACATTGCTACTAGACTGAAGCCCAGGTCACAAATATTTCTACCAGCATGTTTGCCTCGAAAATTAAAAATAGGAAAAAATCAACGTTAATATTCTAAACCAGGGCAGGTCAGGGCCTTTTAAATCCCTCTTTATATTTCTTTTAAAGATTTATTCACCACAAATTTAACGGGGAGGGGGCTGTATTTAAGTCTGTTGCAACGAAAACTATGAGGACTATGGGTACATCTACACTGTAAAAATAAATGCAGTCTGATATCACTTTAACTGCCAAGACTCCATCCTACAGAATCCTGGGATTTATAGTTTTGTGAGGTACTAGCTCTCTATGGCAGGGAAGGCTAAAACCTTGTGAAACCAGGGTACCTTGAGGACCGCCTCTCTCCATACAATCCGCCCCGCACACTCAGAACATCTGGGCAGCAACTGTTAAGGGTTCCAGGGGCCAGATTAGTCTCCACCTCTAGGAGGGCCTTTACTACCTTGGCCCCCAACCTCTGGAACTCTCTGCCCATTGAGCTCCGCTCAGCCACCTCCCTGGCCCAGTTTAAAAAGGGGCTGAAGACTTTTTTATTCAAGCAGGCACACCCCTGATGTGCGCCCCGAACAACCTCACCCTCTTCTCTTCGTCAGCATGGCAAGCTGGCTGGAGTTATTTTATTGTTATTTTAATTGAATGTATATTTTATAAGTGTATATTATTGTATTGTGTTGTATTTGTGAAATGTTGTAGAAGGGCGGTATATAAATAAAGCTTTTATTATTTATTTATTACTATAAATTCCAGGATCGCATAGGATGGAACTGCAGCACTTAAACTGATGTCAAACTACATTATTTTTATAATGTAGATATACCATAAGAAAAATCATTATGTCATAAGCTTTTATGATCTATAACCACAATCCTAACAGTGGCCATTATCTAAACATTTGTTGAGTAGTAACACATCCTTCCAGCTTCAGGAATTTGGTGGTTAAATCAGGGTTTCCTCTGGCAATAACCATCCAGTGAAGTAAAAAGAGACCAATGTGGCCAGACTGGTACCTAGGAACAATCTTCTACATTACAAATCCAGAAGAGAAAACAACAGAACCCCATATAAAACTCCCTGTTAAAACCTCTCAAACATAGCTTCAGTGATCTATAACCCATTCTGGACTAGGGTTTCCAGGTGTCCCTTGTTATAAGGGATGTCCCCTATTTGAGGCCTGGAAAGCATATCTCTTATCAGACTGGCAGATGTCCGTTATTATGACAGCTTTTCCCTGTTTGAGCGTTGGAAAGTGGGGGGATCCTGGTTTTGGAGTTTTCGGCCCTTCATAAAAAGAGAATTGTGCTCATTGTGGAATTTATGAGTGTGGACAACATGTTAACTTTACAAAGCAACAGATGCCATGGTGAATTTAAAACAATGCTTTCATTTGGTATCTAGGTAGAACACAACCTTATCAACAGCTGTTCCCTGATTTTCAGCCCTGCATATCATGAATTTCATTGGTCCCTTACTGCTGTTTTGAAATCCTGACAACACTATACTGGACACTAACATATTTTCTCTGAAGCCAAAAATGGTAACTTGCACTTGTCAACAGACAAACAACAGCTTTTAAAGGCAACTCACTGCAGAAATAATCCAGTTTGAGACTGCTTTGACTGCCCTGGCTCAGTGCTAGGGAATCCTGGGAATTGTAGTTTATTGTGGCACCAGAGCTCTCTGACAGAGAAGGCTAAATGTCTCACAAAATTATAGTTATGAGAATTCCCTAGTATTGAGCCAGGGCAGTTAAAGCTGTCTCAAATTGGATTATTTCTGCAGTGTTTTGGACCTCAGTGACAGCAACAAAACTTGCAACAGTGAGAAAGTGTAGGAATCAAGTTCCATGGCTGAGCCACAAGACAACTCCACTCCCATGTCTACTCTGGCACTATGACAACAGGACAATAATATCATCTGACGCATCAGTGGTTCATAGACATGCTTAGCATAAAATGTGATCTATGCTAACATTTGCCAACAAAGTCCCACTGTTCTGTACATAGCAAAAACATGACAGGTTCTAAACCACAAGTGAGCAAAACACGGCTCATGACCCACATGTAGCTCCAAGTACTTTTCTGAGCCTCACCCATCAAATTTCCCCAGAATTTTTATTTTAAATTCAAATTGACAACAGAGTGTGCCACCTAATTTGCCAGGGGACTGCTAAATGAATTGGAAACAATGGGAAACACAATAAATAATTGACAGGATTGTACATGTCATATTTGATATCGTAGCCAAATTACTTTCATTTGGTCCAGAAGCAATTGTTAGTATTCTACTTCACATATTAAATGTAGTGAATTTAAGTACATTTAAGATTAATTTAATTTAAATAATCAATTAAGTATGAGCGGGAGGAATTTGTTAATAAAGATGGAGGGAATTTTAATGAATTTAAAAATATTTAATAATTCATTTCATCCACTTTTGAATCCATGTTACATAAAACAACACACACACACACACACCTGACCCATGAGCACTTGGTGAACATGAAAAGTGGTCCCTGGCACCACAATGCTCACTCCCCCCTGCACTAAACAAAAGAATAAATGGACACAAATATGCCACCTGAAATAGTAATGGTAGGAAAACAGGCTCTCACAACACTCTTCCCCTGACCTCAAAGGGGCCATTCTTGAACAAAACAGCAGCAAAGACAAATTCAAACAGGAAACGGCTGAAAAGGGGAGATTCCAACAGGAAATGCCTGAAGAAGGACTCTGCCAGGAGGTTCAACTCAATCTGTTGTGGCTGCATGGACTAATCACACTGAATGACTTATTTCAGATCATCAGTCCCAGGAACAACTACTGTTAAAGCTAATCACCACTGTTAAGTCCAATAACATCCCAACAATGATACCTTTATCGTGCCAAGCAAAATGCACAATTACATGCTAGAAGCTTTCACGGCCACTGTTAAGGCAATTCCCATTGCTTGCTTTTTGTTTTGTACTTTAGTTCCAACTGCCTCCCCGTCCCACCCACGCTGTATGGATATCATCATCTGCCAACCAAAGCAACAAGTCATGCAAGCCGCCCTGCAGCCCATAGAAGTTTCTACCCTAATACTGTACAAAGCTGTTAGTCTTCATGGTGCCACAAAACGCTTTGCCATTCTAGCAGCAATGATGGTGTACAGAATTTACATGTCTCAGAGCCCCTTCCTAGAAGGCTTTACATTCCATACTGGCCCATGAAAACCAAAACTGGTCAAAGACTAAGAATGTATGAAGCAAAGGAGGGACAAAGGAAGGAAGCATCATGGCAAGGGAGCAGCAGGTATCCTTAGGATTCTGGGAGCTGATGGTGGTATTTCTTGGGCAAGAAAGAAATTGGCTACTTTTTTTCTGATTGGCATTTACCTAGGCAGATTGGAATGTGCACAAACAACACAGAAAAGCAAAAAAAAAAAAGCACAGGCTAGTCATGCAGGGCCACATCTACTGGAGGAAGCAGTTCTCAGAGAAAAACTGGGCAGGCTACTTCAAAGTCATAGCAGATTATCAGTTGCCACAGCTTTTCTCTTTAGCGACAGCAGGAAGTACTGAAGAGACATTGGCAGGAATCCACACCAGACAAGCTTCCTTGCAATGATGGCTGACAGAACATTTCTCTGCGCTCTCACTACAGCTTGATATACTATATAGGGTTTCCACCCAAGATGGCTACTACACTTGAAGAAAGGGTTAGCCTTGAGGTGAGAGAAATATAGCTTTTCACCAGTCTTCTTAATTTCAAGAAGCAATTGCCATGTCTCACATAACCATTGTTTTTGTTGCTGCTGTGTGCCTTCAAGTCATGTGTGACTTATGGCATCCCTAAGGCAAACATATCATGGGGTTTTCTTGGCAAGATTTATTCAGGAGGTCTTCCTCTAAGGCTTTCCTTAATTTTATTTGGCTAAGAAATCTTGATCAAATCACTCATTAATGTTACTGTCATATCCACCCCTTATTTGGGAGCAAACTCCATCTGATCAGAGCACAAACAAGTTTCCGGGCTGTGATCTTAAGTACAACTACTCAAATGTAGACTCTGTTGGTCTGAGCATTGGACTATGACCAGGCTTCAAATCCCAGTGCAACCATGAAAACTTACTTGTGCAAATCACACTCTAATAGCCTCAGAGGAAGCCACAGGCAAAACCCCCTCTGAACAAATCTTGCCAAGAAGATCCCAGGATAGCTTTGCCTTAGGGTCATTGTAAGTCAGAAACTACTAGAAAGCACACAACAACAAATTACGCTAAAATCAAATTACTTGCATGTAATAAATGGGGCCAAGATGAAGGTGTAAACTGCCTAATGCAGCCATGAAGAAGACATATCAAATTATCTAGTGGTAAGGAAAACAAGACAGTGTAGCTCCTACTGTTCCCACACAAAAACCATTGTGTGGCTATTCCATTTTTCCTCCTTAACAGGTTTTCTGTGATCTTTTTTTAAAAACAAAGACAAAAAAGTACAAATGTGTTGGTGACACACAACATCTGGACCCTTTAAAACTCTGTGGAAGAGGCCAAGAGATTGCACAACAAAAGCTTTGTGTGGAAACACCCAATGTGTGCTATATCAAAAGCTGACAGGGTTAAGTTCTGCTGCTTATGCTGTAGTTAAATTTGTTTGTACAGAAAGGTATTTGAAAAGGACAAGTGGATTATCTTACAAGGCATTGCCCAAGAAACTCCAAATGTCAGAGATCCTTGAAGAAACCCAAGTACGATATGAAGAAACTCAACCGTCTAGCAAAATTCTCCAAATCACATTTTCCCAGCAATTTGTATATTTCTAAGAGTGTTTCCTTTTTATTAGTTTATCTATACCTAGAAAACATGCTCTCCTGCATTAAGGAGAGATGCAGGAACTAGAATGAAAAAAGTAGAGTTTTAACTTTGGAGTAAAGCCACTGGGAACTTTCCTTTTAAAGCTGGTAGCAGCTTAATAATAGATTTGTACATCTGGCCAGTCAAATATTAACTACCCTTAAGACCAACCTTGTGAACTCTGAGGAACTTTCACCATGACATTCTTGCATTGCACTAGACTGTCTGAATAAAACAGCCAACAGCCAGGCTTAGATTTAGGTGGTTGTGGTACTGAGAACCCTTATTTGCAAAGGAGGGTCTGCTTTCATATATAAAGTGTGGGGAGGAAGAGGGAGGGGATTTAGACAGAAAAGGGTCGTGGGAAGATATGTTTGCCTCTAGCTAGACCAGTCTCTCCAACAAGCCAGTCAGCCACAGCTTGTGCATAACCACCACAAATGACAAGTAGCAACTGAACACACCAGGAAGACACAGAACAGCATTGTCCCAAGTTGAGAGGGAAAGGTTTTTGAGTGTCTTTGTTTTTAAATAAGATGACTCTGTTGGAAAGGCAGCCTGATGTGGGTCAGCCCTTCCCTATAGGAACCTGCCACATAAATACAGTGAAAGGGACAAAACTCTCACAACAGCGGTCTGTCACAACTCATCACTCAGGCTAGGAGCTTTTTTAAAGACTGTAGTTAGAGAAAAAATCCTCTGAGGCTGAAAGAGTGTGACCTAACTGAATATATACATAGGGAGCCAGTGTGGTGTAGTGGTTTGAGCATTGGAGTATGATTAGGGAGAGCTGGGTTCGAACTCCAACTCAGCCATGAAACCCACTTGGTGACCTTGGGCAAGTTACACTCTCTCAGCCTCAGAGGATGGCAATGGAAAAACCCTTTCTGAAGAAAATTGCCAAGGTAGCCCCATGATAGGATCGCCATAAGTCAGAAACGACTTGAAGGCACACCGCCACAACAAAATACATACATACGGATACATGTGTGTATCTGTGCCAGCCCTTGTTGGGTGCTTCCATGTTTGCCTATCTATGGCAACCCTGTCATGGGCTTTTCTTGGCAAGTTTCTTCAGAGGGGGTTTGCCATTGCCTTCCCCAGAGGCTGAGAGAGTGTAACTTGCCTAAAGTCACCCAGTGGGTTTTTATGCTGGAGTGGGTATTTGAACCCTGGTCTCCAGAGTCATAGCCCAAGGCTCAAAACACTACACCAGCTGGTTCCTTGTGTCTGTGTGTATTCAAAGATTATAGCCATGTTAGCCTGTAGAATCAGTACACAGAGAGATCTTGTAGCACTGAAAGAAGTTGGCAACATGCGCTTTCCTAGACTCCAGTCTACTTCCTCAGATGTATCTGAGGCTGAAGTTTAGGAAAGCTCCTGCTGCCAATTTCTTTCTTTTGGTTAGTCTCAAAGGTGCTACAAGATCTCTCTCTCTCTCTCTCTCTCTCTCTCTCTCTCTCTATATATATATATATATATATAAAGTTAGGTATTTTCTCCCAGCCCCTTCTTTTAAAAAAGCTCCTGGCTCGAGGTTACGAGGGACACTGTGGCAAGTTGCAGAGCCACGCTTGGGCTGCGTCCACACAGCAGAAACAACCCGGTGCGGACCCCACTTTCCCTGCCACGGCTCCATGCCAAGGTGCCATGACCGACTACCGTTCCCAGAATTCCACAGCATGGAGCCACAGCGGTGAAAGCGGGGTGGCAGCGAATCGTCCCTCCAGTCTGGGAGTGGAAGGAGAAAAAGAATGCTAATAATAATAATAATAAATTTATAATAATAAAAATATTTTTACTCCGCCTCTCCCATCGAGGATCGAGGCGGCTTACATAGATATAAAACAATAACCAATAAATCACAAAAAGGGAAAGGAAGGAAGGAAGGAAGGGAAGGAACCAAATTAGGAAGAGAAAGCGTAGGGAGGGCAAAAGGGGGAAAGGAAAGGGAAAGGGACGAAAAAGAAACCCCAACATCCCTTCCTCTTCTTCTTCCTCCTCGTCCTCCTCCTCCCAGAAACTCACCCCACACACTTTGGGGCTTGCCCTGAAGTCCCCTTACCAGGCTTCTTTCTTTCCTTCTTTCTTTGCTTGCTTGGCAGCTGCTCTTCTCCTTCTTCCCGCTTTCTCGGGGGCTGCTCAGGGCCGGCCAAGGCAACCCTCAGCTCCGCCCCACTCACCCTCTCTCCTCCTGGGCCAGAAGCAGCAGCAGCAGCAGGAGCTCCACTTCCCCCCAAGGGCTGGCAGGCAGGCAAGCAGCACCCAAAGCAGAGGAAGGGGAGGCAGAAAAGACTAGAGAGAGAGAGAGAAAGGGAGGAAAAGGAAGCGAGGTCTCTCTCCTGCAGCTGGCCAAGGCGAGAAGAGGGCTCCCCTCAGCGCCCCATCCCCAAACTCCTCCTGCTCAGCAACCAACTCCTCCTGCCCTTTGCCAGGAAGAAGAAGAAGAAGATAGAAGCCCAGCAGCAGCGCAGAGGGGATTCGAAGGGGAGGACCCAGCTGGGCCAAGGGGCGGGAGTCTGGGGGGAGGAGGAGCAGGAGCAGCAGGAGGAGATGAGTCCCAAGAAGAAGAAGGCCCCCCTAAAGCTCCCCTTTTCCCCCCTTTCCCTCCCTTTGCGCCCCTCTCTCCTCCTTTTGCGCTTTGGGCACCTTTTGGGCGCCTTTTTACGCACGGAAAGGGAGCCTTCGTGCGCCTTTGCGCAGGGCGCCTCCCGCCTTCCTGGGGCTCTTGGTATGGCCCTCCACACCCACAAACACACCCACAGCCACAGGGTCACACTGGGTGCTGCTCTCCTCCTCACACTCACACACACTTTCCCTCAGCTGGCCTGAGGCAGCCAGGCAGGGAGCTAGGAGGAAGTCCTCCTCAGCAAACTCTGGCTGAGAGGCTGCCTCAGGAAGGAAGGAAGGAAAAAGAAAAAGAAAGAAAAAAAGAAAGAAAGAGCAGCAGGGGACCAAATGTCCTCTTTTCCCAGAGCCTGCCCTCCATCCCCACCTTCCCTCCAGGAAGGCAAGAGCTTAGTCCATCCTGGAAGAAACTAAAAGAAGCACCACCCTTGTCTATTTTCTCCATTGCAGTGTCACTCCTGGTCTTTTTGAATGTCTGGATGTGCTTTGGCATCATTTTCCTTTCCTTCATCCTTTGCTACATGCTCCCAGGTTTTACTCCCAACTTATACACGGGCTACATAAACATCCATAACTTTGGCCCAAAACCTGCTCTCAAGTTAAGGTCGACTTTTGGTCGAGTATAGACGGTAACCATTTGTAAGCCGTGTGAAGTTGAAGGCTTTCATGGCCAGCATCCATAGTTTTTTGTGGGTTTTTGGGGCTATGTGGCCATGTTCTATCAGAGTTTCTTCCTGATGTTTCACCAGCATCTGTGGCTGGCATCTTCAGAGAATGTTTGCCTGGAAAGGACTTGGCTATATATATTGTGTGACCTGGAAAGGCCGAAGTGATTTGCATGTATATTGCTTGTTGCTAATGGCAGTCCTCAGGGTGTGAGGGTCTGCACAAGAGGACTAATGTCTGCTTGACCCTGAGGACTGCCATTAGCAACAAGCAATATACATGCAAATCTCTCCTGCCTTTCCAGGTCACACAATATATATAGCCAAGTCCTTTCCAAGCAAACATTCTCTGAAGATGCCAGCCACAGATGCTGGCGAAACGTCAGGAAGAAACTCTGATAGAACATGGCCACATAGCCTGAAAAACCCACAAAAAATTATTTGTAAGCCGCTCTGAGAGCCTTTGTGGCTGAAGAGTGAGTGGGGTATACATACTATAAATTAAATAAATAAATAAATGGCCCCATTTTTCTTGAAGGACCTCCTTGTTTTCCTTTGCAGTGAGGACACCTGCTCATTCCTTGTTGATGACAGAGAAAGGCACTCTGTACATGCCCTGGGTACTTTCTCCCAGCCACCAGTGGTACTCTTGCGGTGTCCTACCACCATCACCACCTATGCTATCTTTGGTTTCAAAATGTCTGCCTGTTTTCATGATACTTTGATGAATATCTGTTCCACTCCTTTTTCCCCTCTTCCATACACACAACAACCATTGGCATGTAGCCTTTCCCACACGGGGGTGCACAGAGCCATAGGGTTGTTGTTGTTGTGTGCCTCCAAGTCATGTTTGACTTATGACGACCTTAAGGTTTTCTTGGCAACTTTCCCATTGCCATTATCTGAGGCTGAGAGAGTGTAACCTGCCCAAGGTCACCCAGTGGGTTTTCATGTTCCATTGGGGAACTGAACCCTGGTCTCCAGAGTCATAGTCCAACACTCAAACCACTACATCACACTGGCAATAGGCATCACCTTTTAAAACCCAATACCCACCTTTTTGTTGCTGGTTGTTGTGTGCCTCCAAGTCACTTTTGATTTATGGCAACCCTAAGCAAAACTATCATAGGGATTTCTTGGCAAGATTTATTCAGAGGAGGTTTGCCATTGCCATTCTCTGAAGCAGAGAGAGTGTGACTTGCCCAAGGTCATCCATTGGTTTTTATGCTCAAGCATAGGGAATGGAACCCTGGTCTCCGGAGTCAAACACCCAAACCACTACACCATACTGGCTCTTAATACGCACCTATAATCTCCAAAACAAAATCCACAGGGAAAGCGCAAGACATCATGCTGCCTGAAGCAGAGAGGGCAAGGGTGTGTGCCTTCCAAATCATGGTGGATCGTGCCCCAAGCTAGCCACCTTATTTTGGCCCAGGAGGGAGAAAATCCCACAAGCAGCTCTTTCCATCCCAAGAAATGTATATATATATTTAAAGTACATGAATAATGAATAATTTAGTGCCCTTTAATGACACACAGATGTAGAGCCTGAGGCAGCTGCCTCACTCAGTTTAATGTTGGAGCGGACACACTGAAAATTAGTTACAGTCAACAGTGTTTCACTTTTTTAATAGAAATTTTATTCATTTTCTGCACAATAATACATCCATTTAACATTAAGCAGTCACTTCTGTTTGAAAAATCTACACATTCAAAACATATCTAAGGGCCCAAACAGACAGGCCAAATTAAGGTTGCTTTGGGTCACTTTGGAGGTATGCTATTTAAATGCTGCATACGTCCTAAGAGGCTGGAAGCCATGCCAAAGCCACACTCCAGTCCTAAGCAGTGGAGTACAGCTTTGGTGCAGCTTCTGGCCTCTTAGGACGCATGCATCATTTAAACAGCATACCTCCAAAGTGACCCAAAGCAGCCTTATTTTGGCTTGTCTGTTCAGGCCCAAAATTATCTTTTTCTATATCTAACACCCTTACACCTTTACTTCTTACATTTGTTTCCTTTTCCTAGTCTCCCCTTCACTCTTTTCCTCCTTCTCTCTTCTTTCCTGTCAATTGTATTTCACTTTGTTTGTCTCCAACTTTCTCAATATGTTAAATATCCCAAACAAGAAAATAATGGTGACACCACAGATGCAAAAAAGGTATTGAGACATCCCCTTAAAGTGTATACAGTACTAGAAAGCATAGAGTGTTCTGGAAT
This sequence comes from Sceloporus undulatus, assembly GCF_019175285.1. Taxonomy (NCBI): domain Eukaryota; kingdom Metazoa; phylum Chordata; class Lepidosauria; order Squamata; family Phrynosomatidae; genus Sceloporus; species Sceloporus undulatus. The sequence goes on along the minus strand of NC_056522.1, from coordinate 146,976,487 downwards.
GCAGGATTAAAGCAGTTTGACATTAACTGTCATGACTTTATTTTACAGAATTTTAGGATTTGTAGTTTGGTGGGGCACTACAGCTCTCTGACAGACCAGGCTGAATGCCTTACCAAGCTATAAATACCAGGATTCCTCAGGATAAAATCATGGCACTTAAAGTGGTAAAAATGCTTTAATTCTTCAGCATAGATATCTCCCTGGTCTCAACTGTCATGATTAAGAAGGACTGTGATTATGTAGATAGATTTCAAAGATATTGCTGTATTAGTCTGTAAAATCAGTATAGAAAGAGATCTTGTAGCATCTTTGAATCTAACTGAAAGAAAGAAGTTGGCAACATGAGCTTTCAGAGACTTCAGCTTACTTCCTCGGATGCATGTTTGTAAAGGATGAGGAAGTAAGCACAAGTTTTTGAAAGCTCATGCTACTAGCTTCTTTCTTTCAGTAAGGCCCAGTACATACCGGCGTTTGCTGATTTTAGGGTTTTGTAGGGCTGTGTGTCTGCATACGCCCAGCCCTACAATCACCGCACGGGGCGCTATGGTTGCAAGCGCCTGTCCACACGGGGCGTGCAGTGATGACGGCTTCACGGTGCAGTACTCAAACGCACTGTGCTGCAAGATGTCATACTTGCACGTGAGCGCGCTAATGGCACCCTGCGTGTGGTGGAAAAAGAACCTACCAGGAGCGGGTTCTTTTTAAGCTTCAGAGAGGCCACGCCATTTGGTTGGCATGGTCTCCATCTGGGGCAGAAAGGGGCGGCGTCTGGCCGCCCTTTTCTGCCCATCTGTATCCCCCCTTAGCCTCAAAGGTGCTACAAGATCCCTTTCCATATGATTATGTAGGGTCAGGTATTTGCTTAGCCAAGCTGATTGTTTGGCACTGCAGCATCATGTTCTCAGCCCTGCTTCTTTCCCAGGCTTGCTCCGGATGTTATCAGAACAGTCCTGCTATACAGTCTTATTGCTTACTATGTGGAAAATACCACTGAAAACAAGTCTTCAAATTCTAAGTAAAGATGAAGATGGCAGTGCTGAGCAAGTGAGAGCCCATGTCAGCTGCATGGAAAATAAAAGAGAAAAATGTAAATATCCAAAATATTATTTTAAGTTCTTTAAATGGAAAACAAAATAAGGCAGCACCATCATTATCATCATAAGCAGCAGCAGCAGCCTTGCATTAGTTTCATGTATAAGGCACTGCTTGTGGATATGTAAAATGCATCACAATTCTCACTGTGATTTTGACTTGGAATAATCTTGGGAAGTTATTGCAAAATTATCACAAGAATTGGCTCCAGCAATACAGTCCTGCATATGTCTAACTTAGAATTAAGCAGTGAGAGCTGGTAATGCCCATGAATCTGTTCTGGGGGAATTTTTCACTGGGGTTTAGTATGAATTTTTAAAAAAACCATATAAGGACCTATCCAAGATGCTGGAGTTATTTTGGTGACAGGATGCAGCACCTTGGGTATCTCTTTTAAAATCTGTCTTGTCATCTTGCAGCTGTGTAGTTCAGCCAATACAAGATTTGCTAAATCATGAACAATGAACCTTTTCCAGAAGTGAGCCTTGAACATTGTCACTCCAAAATTAATTATTTAGGTGGGCATTCTCCCTTTTGTATCCTGACTGTATTACTATTTACTCAGATATAAATTCTGTAGAATTTAACAGGACTTTCTCCCAATTAAGTCTGCATAAAATTGCAAGGTTAAAGTGAGATAACTAGTTTTAAACATTTGCTCTGCCATATTTACTTACAACAGTGTGGCTGCATGCTCCAGACCTGTGCTGTGCCGATTGCTTTTTGCTTCATGGAATTTTTCAGCTGTTCTTCTTTAGACTGATGCAGGCTTGCTTCCAGCTAGCAGAACTTGCCCATGATGTTAAGTCTGTCTCTTGACATTACGAATATAATTTATGATTATGGGATGTGATGTGACAAAAATTACAAATTTATAAGGTATAGTACATGAGTTTTCTGCTAGATGGAGACACTATTGTGATACGAAGAGGAGGAAAAAGAGACTTAACTGCTTGAGTATTAGCTCTCAGTTTTATTATTGTCTTTTAAATTTTATGTTTCAATCCAAGACTGTTTATTAGTTCTGTTTTTAAAATATTGCTGTGTACCTTAAGTGTCTTTTTAGCATAAAGGCAGGGGGTAATTTAGTAAATAAATAAATGCTTAAAGAAGGGAGGATTTCAGCTAAATGTATGTCTGAGCATTTTTCTAGTGGAACAAACTGTTTTCTCTTTAAATTCCCTAACAGTGATCCAATAGTTTCAGTCCTGTGCACACTTACTCGTAAATATCTCTTACTGAATTCTCACTGGATGGAATCAGTAGGCATATGAAATCAAGCTACATGAACAATTTCACTTAAGATAAAATTAGCATGCTCTGGCCAAAGAAAACACATTGGACTCCCTCTAACTGGAGGTATTTCCAACCACAGAGAAAGCTATCATGATGGTAAGATTCCAAAATGCAGTCTATTTCTCTCTCCTACACTCTTAAACTAAGAGCAGTCATACATGTCTAGGAATTGAAAACAGGAGGTGATGTGAAAAGTTTCACCTGTTGAATTTATTCCTGCCCTGAGTTGTAAAAGGCACAGGAGCCTAATCATGAAGAAAATGCAGCAACTTTAGTGGGAAAAGATTGCTGCAAGGCCTCCAGAGGGATTATGTAACATGTAGGTAACCAGTGATTAAGAATAGTTCACCCACAGGCTGAGACCCTGAGGCCAGATCTCAGCATACAAACCCTATACTTACCAACTCAAAGGGGGTGGGGAATCTTGTTTCAGTACCTTTATAACAGCAGCTTTGCTCTGCTGTCTCAAAAAACCCATACATATCTGAGGCTTGAGGCACATCTTGGGGGGAGGAATGCCAACAAAACCAGGCATACATGGAGGGGGGAGCAAACATCTAAAAATGCATTAGAAAAATGTGTATCAAATGTGTTAACAGTAAAAAGACACACTGAGGAAGGAAGAAATCTTACAATTTGACAGAGAACCAAGACAAAGCAAGGATATTGATGAGAATCTGAGAAGTGCAAAAGGAACAAGAAGCTGATAGATTTTCATATTGCTAAGCACTCTGTGAAATAGCTGTCAGAAACCATGGAAATGGGATGGGTCCCCCCCCATCCCATTTTTATATTAAACCTAGCAGCATTTCTTAAGAGGGGATGCTTGCCTCCAGAAATATACACACAACTCAGTGTCCTCCACCTGAGAAAGCACCCTGCACCGGACTCATGGACCCCAGAACAATGGACTTGAGCTCACCCTCAGAGGGCTTCCTGACATGATCTGTCAAAATCAAACCACTGAGGTCCTCATGTAGTTGAGCTTCCTCTGGAATGATTTATTAAATGGTCAATCACTATCAAATATTAAGACAGGAACTGATGTGGAGTCATCCCAGGAAAAATAAAGGCTACCTGTGTTCTGTCCTATGCATGCTTTGCAATATATTGGGGGGGGGGTACTTCTATGCATACACTGTGCATGTAAACATCTTTACCTTTAGCAATCTTTCAGTGATAATGGATAAACAAAGTAATTGGCCTTCCTCATTCAAGCAGTGGCGTCACTGCGAGGGTGCGGAGGGTGCAGACCACACCAGGTGACACCCTAAAAGGGGGTGACACCACTTCTTCTCAAACACCTACATTTGGGCAAAAACAGGCTGTGGCATTCATCTGCTTCCCTTTAAAATGCTTTAGGAGATGGTGGGACTGGGGGGGAGCTCAGTGGGAGGAGAAAGGAGCGTCCCCAGAATTTTTTAAAATTCAAATTTCAAAATTTTAATTTTTAAATTTTTTTTAACAACATAACATTTTAACCAAATCTTCACTGTGTATATGTAAATACATTTAGGTTGTGTGTATGATACTGTAATTTGAAGGTATAATTTTAACGTTGCTAGTTGTTTATGTCAGAACTATTAGCATTGTTTTCAGTGGTATATGGGAATGATGATTGACGAGTAACATTAGTGCAAAAAAGCATTACTAAGGATTCTATATGGTGTGAAATGGGAGGAGATCAAGGTGGGGTGCACCATGAGTTACCACACCGGCTGACACCAATCTTAGCGACGCCACTGCTTTCAAGTAGGCAAAATAATAACTAGCTGGCTGATGGTGATTGCCCTTCACATACACACATCTTCAGAACAGTTGCAGAGGATCTGAATAGACTCATTAATTTTTTAAAAAACATAATTTTTCTTTGCCAGTGTTTCATTAGAGAACTGGCTACCCAATTAATTATCAGTCAAGAACGTATACTAAAAGTGACTGTTATGTGATTATTTAAATAATAATGAGAAAGAAAAGTACTCAGTTGAGACATCTCTACCATTCCTTGTTTTCTGAAAATAGAGGTGATCTAAACAAATCATGAGGCTGGCGTGTACAGTAAAGATAATCAAGAGTTCTCAGTACTAATATTTTGTTTATTTGGCACAAGCATCCATGAATAAGGGCTAATGGAAGGTATTATGCCTGAAAGATGGAAATATTTATTAGTTTTTGAACCATCAGGAAACTTAGGACAGAAAGAGCAAATTGAGACCATGAAGCATGGTTTGATTATTATGAGTTTTTTGGCTTCTTTACAAATTCAAGCATTAGAAAAATGTTTCAAAATGTGTGGTTGTCTATTAGAGGAAAAACAGTGCCACATATGCAACACGATTGTGTGGACAGCTATGTGAACACTGAACATATTGAACATGGCGTCACTTGTTTTTGAGAAAACATGCACAACATCATGCTAATGAATATTAAAATCATGTCTTTCAAAGAAAGGTATATTATTATTTAATAAATTTTCACTTTCATTATCTAGAAAGCCAATCAGAGGATTCTAATGAACAATTATAGTAGCCTAGCAGGGATGGACCCTTTTAATTTGCTCAGACTATTTTATATATAATTTAAATGATATCATTGTATTAAATACATGGCATTTAATTATGTTAATAGGGTGTTTTAGTAATGGCTTGTAACAAAACAAAGAGGCTAAACCTGTTATTATCCCAGTATTAGTGGAACAGATATGATCTCGGGGACATGCCTCATGCTGATTCTGCTGACAGAATGTCTACAATCAGAGAACCAGGAAGGGCTGTGTATGTTAGCAATTTATAGCTCAGTTGAAGAACATATATTTTGCATTAAAAAATCCCACTTTTCTGTTTATGGCATTTTCCATTAAAAGAATTGTCTACGCTGATACAACAATAACAACACAGACAAATTAGCTGGATCAGTAGCCTGACCCAATGAAAGGTAGTATATGTTAGGCTAAACATTCTGTTTTCTGAATAGTCATGCTCAAAATATATGTGTGGTTCCAAGGTTGCCAGATCTCAGGGCCTGACCCTGAGTTTCCCGCTTATCGCTAGGCAGGAGACTAAGACCCCATTCCCACTAGCTCATTTGCCCTGGGTAGATCCGGTCCGGACTCATTGAGCTGGTACCGAATCTGCCCAGTCAGAAGTGCCTACTACCCTTTGCTCCAATCGGGCAATTTGCCCTGCTAAAGTTCATACTCACCAAATTACTAGGTTAAAATGGAGCCTCTTCTTTCAATCAAATGATGTCAATGGTGACGTCGAATGCCGCCATTAACAGAGCGAGTGCTTCATCCAGAGCTTTGGCTTTTTTAAAATTATTTTTTACATTTGACAGCTTATGCACATGGAGCATGGGGTTGGGAGTGGAGCAGCTTGTGGGGCTCCTTTTCCATCCTCCTCCTCTTCCTCCATTAGTTTTTTTCAGTAGCAGGAGTGCTTCATTGGGCACTTCAGAATTTTTTATTATATTTTTACAATTTGACAGCTTATGTGCATGCTACATGGGGCTCTTTAAACAGGAGAGGGAACCCCCAGTCCAAATATGGATAGTTGACTTCCATATATGGACTGGAGTTCCTTCTCCCTCTGTTTAAATGCTCAATATGGATGGGGCTCTTTAAATGAAGAGAGAGGGAACCCCAGTCCATATATGAATAGTTAGCTTCCTTATATGGAGGAGGAGGGAAAGGAGCTGTAAAAACCCAAAGCATCGGATCAAAGACGTTTTTGCGGGGAGGGGAGGCATGTTCTGCCCGCTGGCCTTTACCCCTCCCCTGAACTTGACCCGATCATGATCACAGCCAAGTTCAGATTCAATTGCACCAGGTTTTCTGAAAAGAAGCAGTAAATACCCCACTTTTTGAAAACCCGGGCTGAGGGGGATTTGTGCCAGACTGGGTGTACAAAACACGGATTCGATTGTGAATAAATCAGCGCCAGTATGAACTCCCCACTTTTAACCCGGTTCACAAACCGGGGTATATCGTAGTCTGAATGGCCCCAAGGTTGCAGATTCTCCAGTTTTGGTGGGCTTAGCTCCAGGAAAGAGGAAAGGGCTGTGCACAAATTTCCAGCTCAGCAAGTAGGGCAGCAACTTTTTACAGTTTACAAAACTTAATTGATTTTTGAGAGCAACTTGCCAAGAGTCTACAGGAGATCTACATATTTACTTAGCTTCCTTCTTCTCTCCATTGTTGTGATGCCAGGGCTCACTTTCTGCTCTACGCCCAACTGTTGCCAGAAACAAGTAGGCTAGATGAAATGTTCCTTATCCCATCTCTCTAGGCAGATGACCAACTGTAGTTGGTACTTAATGCATAGCATTTACTGTATATACTCTACTACAAGTTGACCTCATATATAAGTCGAGGGCAGATTTTGGGGCCAAAATCATAATTTTGATATGACCTGTGGATAAATTGAGGGTAAAAATTAGGGTCATCTAACAAAAGATGTAGAGGATGAAACAAAGAGAAACAATGGGCCGCAACAGACTGGCAGCTTCAGCTGGCTTCAAGCCGGCTTGGGGGCATGGTGTTTACACATACCATACCCCCAGGTCGTGCAGAAGTCGCACCCGCAATTACATGCTGGGCAGCTTTGGGGTGACTTGGGGGCATGGTGTTTAGATGCCACACATCCCCAAGCTGGCTGTAAGCCAGCTGAAGCTGCAATGGGGCAGCTTCAATCCACATCAGATAGGAGCAGCTCTTTGCCACTCCTATTTTGGCCAGATTCTGGTGAGATAGAGGCTGCAACATGCAGGTGCTGTGGCCCCAATCCAGCTTTGTCAGGGGTGGCTTGCAGCCACCCCTTCGGGGTGATTTGCTTCACCCCAAAGTCAAAGAACTTACAAAACTTCAGCAGTTATAATTGTTTGTGGGCATACTAAAGGCTGGATGGATGAGAGAGAGTAGAGGTCAGTGCTTCCAGGACAGATTATATTTTTGCCTTTCACCAGGGGATAGTTTCATTTTTGATAAGAGTTAAAGTACAGTACTTACATTGACCTGTAGATAAGTTGATTCAGTTTTTTGGGGGTCAATTTTTTGACTAAAATTTCTAGACTTCTACATGAATATATACAGTAATGACATCATTTGGGACTTAGGTTTTGGCTCTTAAAAGTCCGATCCTGGGATGATCCTGAAATGGCAACCCTAGTGGTTCATTTAGCCCAGAGTCAGAAGAAAGGCCTTCTCTCCATTCCATCTGCAATCGCCCTGGCCTCAGGGGGAGAGAAGAACTGCTGGACTTCATCTCTTTCCTCACTGCCATTTCCTTCTCCTTTTGTGTCATGTCTTTTTAGACTGAGGGCAGGGAACTGTCTAATTAACAATTTGTAAGCCACTCTGAGAGCATTTCTAAATATCAGGGTATAAATATAATACATTAATTAATACATCCGTTATGAGTGGCATCTGGCTATTTAAACATACGGTCTCTCTTACAATGTACCAATGTTAATATCAAAGACAAAACAAGGATGGGTCACTTGGTCCACAGAAAGATCTGCACCTATGTTGCATTTATGGGAGTTAATCTAGAAGATAGGAAGCAATAGCTAAAATGATAGAAGTAAATGAGATACACCACAATGAAATGAGAAAACGTTAGAACCCCACTGTCCTAATATTTGGACATATCCATTCTCTTTCTACTGTTTATTCGAAAATCGAAAGCAACTCCTAATGAGAGAGTATTATTCACGACAGATGTTTTGTGCATGGGTTTGGAGTTCAGGTATATTTCTACCTAACTACAGAGCCTTTTCTTGGAATGAACTTCTGCTACAAACCTGGGAATCTGAACATAACTCTAAATAGGAACAGAATATCTATTATAGTCATTCATTTCAGTTAGATCCATTATGATCTGTTAATAATAGATGCATCTGTTAATATTAAGGCTTCTGGTTAATGGCTATTATAGCACTTGCCGCACATGCCCTACCCATCCACCCACCCTAAGGGAATTTTCCCTGCAGTAATTTTTGAATTGGTAGCTGCAGTTTTGATCTGTGCTAGTCACCCTTCTTTCCAAATGAAAGGTTTAAGTAGCCCTTTTGTCAAAAAGAAGAAAACAGCTGTATACATACCACTGGGCACCCTTCCTCTACATAGTGTTCTTTGAAGCCTTGGTATACTTGTGTGAGATGGGTGGATGAACTGAGGTGAGGTGTGGTGGGGTGAAGTGAATCAGTGAGCCAAACCTGCTGCAATCCAGGACATCATCTGATAAATTAACCAGCAGGGGACCTCTTTAGGAATGTCTGTTTGCTCTGGTGTTTTCCAGGTTCACAAATAACATATTGGTATAAGCCTTTTCTTGCATAAGCAATGGAAGATTTAGACTCTAAAAACTTATGCCTGCTGGTACTCTCCTTGCTACGACTTTCTGTCATCAGTGATCCAAAAAGCATGTCACCTTTCTCCCAAAGTGGGACCCAAGAGTCACTAAAAAAAATAATAAAAAAATAAAAAAAATTAAACACATAACACAATATACATATATACAATTATTTTAAAATTGTGCAAAGTTGGAACAGAAAGATAAAACATTCCAATAAATAAAACCTTATGATTCCCCCCCCCCTTTCTTAATGGAACCATTCAGTCCTGCACTTTCTTTCTCAAACAGAGCTTCTTTAGCACAGGACAGGCAGAGCCTGGAACATTGCTATTGTTTTTTAAAGAGCGTTTCATTAGTCATCGCTCTTCTTTCTAGAAAGTGGCTTGATAATGCTATTTATTATTTAAAGAGTAACGTGTTACTATCATGTTACTTTTATTAAAAATGCACTTAAAATATTAAGCTATCTTCCATTCCAGTTCTGAAGGGGAAAATGGGGTGAATTAATATATGAATGAAGTGAATGAATGCAAGGATGAATTAATATTAAAACAGCAAACAATCCCCTCAATGCCCCACTCACCCAAAGTACAGCCTTTTAAAGACACTGAGAGGCCAGGGACAGAATGTTTATTTGAGGTCTCGTCCCAAGGGTCAGCGTAGTACAGTGGTCAGAGTGCTGGACTGAGATCAAGGAGATCCAGGGGACCATTCACACTACATAGTTACAGTGCTATGATTCTGCTTTAACTGCTGTGGTTCTGTCCTGTGGAATTCTGGGATTGGCAGTTTGGGGATGGGTACTTAGTACTGGATGAGAGATCGCCAATGACTACTAGCTGGCAAAGGAACTGGCAAAACCACCTCTGAGTATTCCTTTCTTAGGAACACCCTATGAAATTCTTGGGGTCACCACAAGTTGACAGGTAAATTGAAGGCACACACACACACACACACACACAGACATGAGAGCTCTGAGCAAACTACAAACCCCAGGATCCCATAGGATGCAGCCATGGCAGTTAAAGTGGAATCACGGCACTATAATTTGTGTAGTGGTTCCAGTCCCCACTCAGCCATGAAGCTCACTAAGGCCTGTTACAGACTGCCAAAATAAAGCTGCTTCGGGTCTCTTTGGAGGTATGGTGTTTCAATGATGCATGCGTCCTAAGAGTCCAGAAGTCGCACTAAAAGCTGCACTCCAGTGCTTAGGAATGGAGCATGGCTTTGCTGTGGCTTCTGGACTCTTAGGACGCATGTATCATTTAAACAGCATACCTCCAAAGTGACCTGAAGCAGCTTTATTTTGGCCTGTCTGTATCAGTCCTATGTGACTTTGGGGCCAGGCACTGATTCTGAACTTAACCTTCATCACAGTGTTCATGTGATGACATTATGGCAATGAACCCCTGTAAGCTGCCTGGGGCTTTTTGGAGGGGAAAGGGATAACTATAAATACATGTCTAAGTACAGTTTGGGCTGGGTTGTTACTATTAGCACTGCCTGTGGCTGCAACTGTCTTGCTCATGCTCTCATAATAAAAGGACATTTCCACCAAGCAGAATTTGTGTGGTTATTTTTTTTTCCAATTAGGCTCATGAAGCTCAAGTTAATAGGAGTTTGAAAGTGGACAACAATATAGCAATGCCTTTTTAGATGTGACCCTCTCCATATGTGGAGGCCTGGGAGAATTGTCCCCTGCCTTCCCCTTTAAAAAGGTCCCATCTCCAAAACAACCTTTCTGCAACAACAAACATTAACTGTTATACACATACACATTTTAAAAACATTATTAGTCATTACATTGCTGCTGTTTTAAATAATATTGTTATGTCCTCAGGACCCAGAAGTAATGCACCAGAGATTTGCCTCATTACTTGAAAGTTATTACTTTCAGGCTGTGATGGTTGCTCCTTGATGTTATGGGTACTTTCAGGTCATAACTCCTAGCACTATCAATCCTAAGACTTTATATACAGTAGCTATTCTGTCTTTTCCTCCTTAATAGGTTTTCTATGAGAGAAAAGAAAGGAAAGAAAGAAAGAAAGAAAGAAAGAAAGAAAGATGGCAAAAGAGGTGGGAGAAGACAAAAGTATTACAAATGGATACTGACATCATACGGATGAAACCCATGGAAAATTCCATGAATGAGGGAAGGATATGGCACAATATGGGTATTTTGTGAAAACATCTCCTACAGGGAAGCATGTTGTTTGGAAGCACCTTGTCTGGATAACATGCCAAATGAGTAATAGTTTTCTATAATAAACAGTATGTATGTATGTATGTATGTATGAAGGGAAAGTGGATATTCTCATTTATTTACAGGCTAACTTTATACTCCATAAATTCTATAGACACTTACTTAGAATTAGGTCTCATTGTACATACTGGAATGCACACCTGGAAATGTGTATTTCCTTAACCTGGATGAGATTGTTCTGTTAGAGTTCACAGAGAGACATCAGACATGAAGAACAGAAGAGCAAGAGCCCAGATTTCATTTAAGCACTTCCAGATGACATCACTGCTATTGTGCAAGACACCAGCATAATGTGTATGGGAGCTTTACTTCAAATCCCATAAATAAATAAATAGGTTCCCACTGATCTTCATTGGTTATGCTATGTGTTGAGCTGGAGGTGTCTATGTGTTTTCATCGAGTCTGTAAACTTATGTGAACTAGTCCAAGGCATGTGAACAGATTGATTCTATGTTGATTGAAATGTTCATCAAAATTGAGGTTGTAATATATGTGCTTCATTTAGTTTGTTATAAGTTATTCATCTATTTGTATTTGGGTTTTTAAAAGAAAAGAATATATCTTTAAAAAATGCACATGTTGCAAGCTGTATATTGTAAATATATTTGACATCTGTGGTTTTCTTTTAATCTTTCTGCCAGCAGCAACCCTGAATAAGTTCTATAAAGTGTGAACTGGCCCTTAAGTCTATGTGGAAATGTCTCTTTTTAACTACATTTTTACTAATGGAGTCAGTCAAATCCTGCAGTTATCCTTCTACCTAGTTTCAGATTCCTCATGTAAACTCCTCACAGAAAGAGACATCAAGGGATTTCAAGTGCATACTATTCATCACCAAAGGAGGCAACCAATTCAGTTTGGGATAATGAAGTCATCTTTAATACTGGTGTTTTGGGAAATCTCAAGAAAGCCTCACCTAAAACTGTTGTTTTGTTCCATGAAATAAGCATAATTGACTATTCACCGTAAATTGCAATGAGGATTGGCATTTGTTCTAAACAGACACTGACGTTTGAGCTTTTGCTCATTTCAGTTCAACTCTTTCTTATCCCTCTGGATTGCTAACACGGGCAGAAAGATATGATTAAATGATGTTCAAGAATCTAGGGAGACTAATAGAATTTTGGGTGCAATAAAAAGAATCAGAGCAAAAGAATTCATGTTAACCTATAGACTACTGGTTAAAAGAACCTGGGATTAATTTTTGCCAGTTATTCATATGAGAAAAACTGGTACTGAGACTGTTATTACTCTTTTCCTTACAACGCTCTTTTTAGTATGTTTTGTGAAAGTAAAATTCACTTAAATTAATGATAGTTGTTGTGTGTCTTCAACTCATTTCTGACTTATGGCAACCCTAAGATGAATCTATCACATGGTTTTCTTGGCAAGATTTGATCAGAGGGGATTTTGCCTTTGCCTTTCCCTGAGGCTGAGAGAGTATGACTTGCCCAAGGCCACTCAGTGGGTTTCCATTGCTGAGCAGGGATTCAAACTCTGGTCTCCAGCCATAGTGCAATGCTCAAATGACTACTCCATGCTGCCAGTTACTTAATAAGTATATGTCAGCAGAGGACATGCCTTGTTTAACCCATACCTCATCTATATCTAAGAATTTAAGCCCAAAAATTGACCTCAAGATCCCAGGTCAACTTATTTACAAGTGAGTAGGTAATGTGATAGAGCTCTTCAGATTTCCCATGTGGTTCAGGATAGAGTTTTCTTCCTCTTGAGCCAGCAGAAAGAGTCCTGGGTGATTGATTGATTGATGTTAAAAAGCAGAGTCCCCTCCTGCCCAAGTTGGCTGCTGCTGTCTGGGGAGTCAAGGATGAAACCAAAGTTAAACGCAAAACAAAAAGCCTCAGTGTGGCGGGAATAACCAACGCATATAGTAGTATAGGATACGTACTAGGGTTAGGAAGGGGCGGTGCTTCCGCACCCCCCTACCCTAGTACGTATCCTATACGTACAAGATGGCGGTGCCCCTTCTACATGGGCGCCGTCATCTTTACGTACTGGACGCATAGGTCCAGACGTTCAGGCGCCTAGAGTCGCGAATGCGCCGCGGTGCTTCGCGACATCATCAGTGTGCCGCAAGAAGAAGCTCGAAATGGAGCTTCTTTTTTGCTCCGCGCGGGAGTCGCGCGTTTGGCTGCTGCGGCTCCCGCGCGGAGCAAACGGTGGCGGCGGGAAGTGCCGCAAAGCGGCGGTTTGTATCCCGCCTTAGAGTCCCCCTTGCTGTGTGCTCACATAAACACAATGAAGCAGCCTCCAAGTTTACCCATGATTATCTAGGGCCATGGCAAAATCCATAATTTTGGCCCCAAAACTGGCCCGTGACTTATACATGAGGTCGACTTATAGTCACGTATATATGGTATTTCTACCTTTCTCCCCAAAGGTCTGTTGATTCTCACAGTAAGTTATATTTGTATATAAGTGAATTAGTTAGTAGTAGAACTTCCATGTTTCTTATTATTGGATCAGAACTGAAGCACATCTCTTCAAACTTCAGTTAACAGATCACCTGGGAATCACCAATTATTAAAAAAATCAGTGTTAAGATGAGTGGTTTTTTTTTTTTTTAGTTAACACTACTATTTGGATAACTTCTAGATAGCCACAGGGCATTATTTTATGATATATTAACAGCATCCCCTTTCAGGATAGGAATGCCTTCCTAGGCCTGGGAATGTCTGCTTGCCTGCCTTTTCTCCCTCCCAGAGTTTGCAGAGCCACACAGTAGCGTGTGTTTTCTTGAAGACAGTGTGAAAAACACAAGAACAAAGCTGCACAGCTTGAGAAGAAAATAGGCTGCATTTCATCCCTGACTTTTGCGTGAGAGTGCCTTGCTGAGGATCGTAGCGTAGAATGACACTGTCACGCACAAGTATGCATACTCACAAATCAGACCTATAAAGCTGCTCACACAATGGATGCATGCTTTTCAAACCAGTGAAGGGTGCAATAACATTATCTAGAAGAAGCTAGGTAATCCTAGGGCTTTGGTAGGATAACACGACAAACACATTCTGATAAAACCATCAGTGTTAAGTAAGTGTGGAGTCAATGTTGCTGTGCCAGTTCACTCATTAGCTGAGCTGAGGAACACAAAGTGACATTCCAAGTGCCACTTTGTAGGTCATCTGAAACGCTGCTCCATTTCAACGCCCCTAAATAGGTGACAAAACTGGTGACAAAGAGGTGACAGCAGCCATTTTCTTTTCATGGTAGGGGCTGAGCAGGTTGGAGAGGCTCTTACTGGACCAATAGTGGCAGAGATGTCCTATTTCTTCTCTTTGAACGCTTCGAAAATTTGACACCAATGAAATAAAAAAGAAAAAAAGGACACCACACACACACACACACACACACACACAATACACATATACTGGCATTAGCAGGAGTTCTGTTAAACCAGACAAACAAGAACTCAAAAACTGGAAGGCAAGAATTACTAAATTTTCTAAAAATCATGTGAGGATGGGGAGGGAGGGCAACATTCTTACCTGCTAGCATTGGTTTTTAAGATGCTAAGTGGTCAAGGTTGGAGATTTTCCAGCCTAGTTCCTCGGTCGTGTGTCTATAGACTGCCAAGATTTACTTGACCCCTTATCTTTACAGTGGTGTGTTGACTAACATAAAAGGCTGAATATGTGAAGAATACAATATATAAGAAAATAGACAAATAGTCAAAGATCAGGAAATGGAATCGGATAGCTTTTAAGAGCTGTTTGGCGTAAACTGCACCAATATTATTTGGACTACTAACTTCAGTAGTGACATATAAACAATTTCTAAAAAAAAGACTGAAGCCCCAGCCATTAGCATTGTTTCTGACTTATCAGTGGCTGAGTTATCCTTTAGTTTACCTGAATATATATATTCCAGCTCTGGGTTGTTTTACTTCTTTGCCCATGTTGTCACCAGCCTCACCTGCACATGCTGTTGAGGCCATTGTGATCCATGTATTTTTGTTTACCACTTTCCATATCCATGATATCATCACATCAGGCCAGGCATTGTGACACTGTTAGCAAAATCAACAGACTGAAATGGTGCCGTAAAGTCAATAACACAAGAAGAATAGAAAATCAGGAAAATGATGCTGAAAAATAGAATATATTTGTATAGATGGTGAAAACGAATAAAAATGGGAGGAACATGGGACAAGTGAAATAATTTCAGTTTGACCTAAACCTACCTGGGATTTCTTGGAGATACTTCATCCCTGATACCTTAATTTTCCAAAATGGTTAAAAGAAAGGGGATCTCTCCAAAATGAACTTTGACAAGTATGTTTACCAGAAATAGCTTTACATTCCTGCAGATCTCTCGACACTTGTTTTAACAGTACCACAGTTTTTCATAACAAAGTCTTAGAACTTGCATTGTCTTTATAGTTCCCATTTGTTCAGTTGCTCTCACTCTAGGGCCTTCTTTTACAAAAGTTATTGTTCTCTTTAATACACAACTAGTCATAGCTCATATACGTAGATAGTCATTTTTATTCATGTTAGTAAATCACTCAAAGCCAGCTGGATAAAACAAACTCCGAGGAGTGACATAATTTAGGAAAACCTGGGCTCACCAAGTCAGATGACTTAGGAAAATGTATGTAAGGCAGTATCTTCTGGAGACAGTCAGCAAGAGACTGAAATTCAACAATTTTGGCACTCCTTCATTGTGCAGAAGATTGGGAAATTCTGTGTTTGCTTTCCCCCATACAGATGAATAATGAAAGATAGTATTTTCTCAATGTTGTATTTCTTAAATCACGAGGACCCCCCAGTTTGGACCTGGAAGCAGTAAAAAATGAGTGTATCTATATGTCTGTGCACAAAAATGGGCTAGAGGTTGTAAGCTGCCCATGGACAACATGTGACCTGGTCCTGTCTAAAACCAACACATCGGCAGCATGTGAGAAGTTCAAAATGCTGTTTCATGTCTCTTATCACTTTCAAAAGTGAGAAGAATTATCATGCCTGAGAACTAATGGCTCAGCAGCGCAATTGGGGCAGTGTGGCATGTAGTTTGAGAGTTGGACTACAAACCTGGAGATTAGGATTCGATTCCCAGCTCAGCCATAAAACCCCTAGGTGACCTTAGGCAAGTCCATGCTCTCAGTCTCAGGGAAAGGCAATGGCAAATCTCCCTAAACAAATCCTGCCAAGAAACCCCATGAATGTTCACCTTAGGCTCACCATAAGTCAGAAATGACTTGAAGGCACACAACAATAACACAACAACAATAGTGCGACTGGAGCTTATTGATGGGTTTCTGTGTCCAACCATGCTTCAACGGCGCAACAGGAACAAGTCAGACATGACATGTAAGTCTCACCAAAGGCACAATTTTCACTTTAATTGTGGTTTAAGAGTGCATGTCATAAGCTGCTAGTGTTTGACAAGGAGAGAGAGGTTTTTTCCTCTTTTAATGATATTATAACATACAGGTAACAAACATATAGTGTAACTAAAGTAAACATACACAACATAATGTCCAAATGGCCTCAATTACGTATCTTGTTCTGCATGTCTTGTGGGTCCTTGGAGCTTGCTTGCAGACAGTCTATTGGAAGTACTGATTAAGCTTCAAAAAATAAACCACTCTAGAATTCCCTATATTGTGGTGGACGGAGCATATTATATTGTTCTGTTTGCAAAGTGAATTAATTGTCTTATTTTTCAATACATAAGCTAGTTTCCTCATCCCTGGGTGGCTCTTTTTCTCTATAGCAAGAAATATTTCATGTTTTGATAAACTGTTTAGATAACTTAAGAATACCACCTTAGACATCCCAAATTAATATAATCCTTGCCAAATGTTGTTGCATCCTCTCTCAAGCTGGCTTCCTCACAGGAGATCAGGCAGTCAGCTGACAGCTATATTCATGGCTGACTTGCTACAGTGTATCATGCAATATTAAAAACAATCAGCAATTTAAGAGCAGGTCTTATAGCTGCTCCTTGCGAAATGCAAATCTGCTAATAGATCCCATCATGTCAACAGTCTGCTAAGCTATCTATTAACTAAACAATTTACAAATAACATTCACAAACCAGATTCTCCCCAGCTCACCTCTCTCCAGTACATATTATCAGTCTGATGCAGAATAAGCTCCTTTGGGTACATAATAGATCTCTCTGTTTGTGTTGGCTGATAGGGATGGATAAAGATAATAAAAGTGACTAGAGTGTATCTCCCAAATCCCAGATGTATTACTTCTTCATTCAAGCACTGGGTGACTCTTGTTCTGGTCCATTTATACATTTTAGTTCCTTTGATATTATGCCAAAGTCCCAAATAAGGGAAGGGCTTGTATCTTTCCACTGCAAGTAATAATCGCAGAAAACCATTTGCTGCATTTGGCAAGAATCAGCCAAAGCAAGAGAGAAAACCAATTATAAAAATTAAAATGGAAAATAAAAATTAGTTTTTGTAAGAAATGGATACTGCTTCAGTCTGTCTTTCCTTTCAGACTACCAGCTTTCTTGACCATTAGTAGTGGTGACACTAGGATAACAGATCCTCAGGCTGAAATCTGAACCACTCTTTTCTGGGAGAAGACTTTGAGCTGGTCACAGTTTAGATAAAGTAAAGTAAGTAAGGCCAGTATTTAAAGATCAAAGTAAAGAATAAGTAGCTAAAGTAAATGTTGGTGGTGATATGCCTTCAAGATGCTTTCAAGTTTGGCAACTCTAGGTGAACCTATCTGGGGGATACTTGGCAAGATTTGTTCAGAAGAGGTTTGCCAGGCCTTTCCTGAGGCTGAGGAGTGTGACTTCCCAAGGTCACCCAGTGGGTTTAATGGCTGAGCTGGGAACTGAACCCTGGTCCCCCAAAATTGTAGTCCAACACACAAACCAATTCACCACACTGGTCACCTTAAGTAATACCTAAGAGGAATATTTAAAAAATCCCTTTACGTTACAACAATTTTTGACTCAAATATGCACTATCCAACACCTAAGCCATTAACATCAGTTTCTACAAATATACACATTGTACCATTGGTACCATCACCATGTTGATCGTTTCCCAAAACCTTGGAAATATTCATATACTATGGTATCAACATAGTAAGGTCTGATTAATTTTACTTATCCAGCAAAATTCAATGACGAGTCAATGTGAATCTGACTCATTAAACTATAAGACAGTGGTTATGAATAGAAAATAGAAATTGGTTACTACTAATTGATTTGAAATGTGTTAATTAAATATTATTTATTTATTTATTATTGCAGAATAGTGTACTGAGTTGTAAATTCCTGCATGGCGGGAAGAGGGTGGGGATTAAATGGCCCTGCTGTCCCTTCAAATCTATGATCCTATGAAATTTAGGAATCCAGTTTGAAGTCTCATAGTCACAATATCACTGATGTGACCATATTGTCAGTTTGATCTACTCAACAATTCAGATAAAGTGGAAAGGAGGGAGCCATGAATGCCACCTGAACTCACAGAGAAAAACTGTGGTAAAAGAAGAAGAAATATGTAAATAAGTATTTTCTTCAAGGAAGAATTTTTCTACACACATCCATTTATGGAGAGTTTTACCAGATCATATTGTAAAACTAGCCTATTCTGTCCAAAGGGGATTAAAAATACTATGTGTTGTTAATTAAAATATATAATCCGTTAAGAAATCACATAAGCATGTTGTCTAATTATTAATCCCTATCTGACATTTTAATGCACTCAAATAGCTAGAAAACATCTTTATTTTTGTTCTTGACCCAATAGATATCTTGTTAATTCCAATGTTAAAAGTTTTTAAACCAAGTAAGGGCAGCTTGAAGTGATAGTTTGTCTTCTTCATATCCAGGTGGTCCATATATGTTCCACATCCGTTCCTACTGAATTCACATGGGAATCAGTAAAAAAAGAAAGTTGGAAGATAAAGAAATAGATTACGGAGGAAGAAAGGAAAATCAAGTTCAGTGTTTTGGGTGGTTTTGGATGAAAAATGGTAACACAAAAGCAATGCGTGTTTCCTTCTCTCTCAAGCTCAGGGACAGAAGTGGGGGGGAAATGAAAAATTATGGATGGCATTTTCACTTTGTTCTGGTAAAATATTTTGTGAGCAAAACAGGTGATAGATGTCATAACTGCAAAGGCGGACAAGACACTGCAAAATGTGGACATTCAAAAATGTAGGACATACAAAATAAAGAAAATGTAGGACATTACAAAATAAAAGCTGACTCAAGACATTCTAGGAAATCAGTCCCAAATATTTGCTATTCTGTGGCAAGAGAGCCTAAATAGAAAGCTACATGTTGCAATTACTGGTTGTTGTTGTTTTTGCGTTTTATTCCAGCCATAACTGTAACCTTTATCCGCCCTGTAATATTTTGACATGATCAGATTCCATTAAGCTCTGTAGGCCAGTGTCCATATTCAATCAATTTCTAGTTGCCATAGAGCTCTGCTGAACTGATCCCCTTTCCTGATAGCAAAATTAATTTCCTATTTATTATCAAAACTTACACAGAGAAGAGAGAGAGAGAGAGAGTCAAAAGAGATAAGAGTCCATGAAGCAAACATCTGGCAGGAAGAGTATCTTTGCTTGTTTTCAAACAGATCTTTTGGTGCGGGCTGACTGATTCGATGTTGCATCATTTTAATATGAGTGAGGATACACAGTGCTTTATATCCAAGCTTCAGTTCTTTAGGAGCTGGAAAGAAAGAAAGAGAAGAAAGAAAAGAAAGAAAGGAAAGAAAAGTTGGTGAATAAGCCATCAGTGCCAAAATAATTATACATTCTTCTGGTCTCACCATTTCTCACTTGCTCAGGAGGGTAGCTTCATTTTAGCTCTAAAAATATATCCACCATGCTCATAATAGCCATAAAGCTGCTGTTCTGTGTTGCTGTAGTATTGACCAACTTAGTTACGGCTTCTTTGTGTTTCTTGCATCTCTGCTCCCATTTCTTTGGAATGTCTTACATTCCTTCTGTTACTCTATCATAATAGTAATAATTGTTTATATATACGTTCCAAGACTAGCGGTGACAGCAAGAAGCTATATTAGCAACTTCTTCTGACACCATGCTTTTGTATTTTCTCCATAGCTTGGGAATTAGACATTTTAAGGAATCCCAAGCACTGAAGCTAACATTTTAAGTAAAGTAGCTCACAACATGGTGTTATTCAGCTTAACCATAGTTGTGTGTTGTGGCCTAAACAATATCTGAGATTTGGTTTGTTTGATGCTGACATACCAGGATCTGAAATAACATCTGAAGCTATTTTTCAGTCATAGTTATGCCAACTGTGGACTGTTTTTGCCTGATACTGCTACACCATACATAGGCATTGCTTTACTCAGTGGTCTCAAACGTGGGGGTGGGACCCAAGAGGGCACAAAGAGTCAATAACTACAACTGTTTAGTTGAATGATATATTTCCTTATAAATGTTAAATTAATATAAGATGGAGAAGGCAAAATATTGTATTCATAAACTATGGTGTGGAGGTCCGACATCCACATGTAGTTTTAAAGGGGGGGGGGAGGGTCCCAAGGGTAAAAAGTTTGAGTCCACTGCTTACATAGATCCTGCAATAAAGCTAGAGTATTTATGAAGTAAGTGAGCCGAAACTTCATGATACAGATGGCACCTCATTAGAATCAGAGTTACCTGAAGAGACATAAGACATCGTTTATCTTAGTACAAATTTGTCCACTCTGCATGTTGATTAGCCTGGTTTTTTGTTTTGATTGGTCATCAGAGGTAAATATTGCTTCACTTGCAGTTTGATGGCTCAGGCTCAGAACTTGAAGAAATGCGGCTTCGTGCCTGGAGAAAAAACTACTAGAAGAAATTTTTGATTTATTAAAATGCAATTGATGAGGACAAAGGTAGTAAGCAGTTCTATCTTGTTTGCAGCTGTTGCGGATATAGAAATGTGTGGTTCTATAAACAGTACAAAAGGGATTTGTATTGCCTAACTTCTTCAAAGTGGGTGCTATACGTTGAGCGTCCTGTAGTAGGGATGCCATATCCCGCCTGTAGGTGGAGCATCCGCCTTTGGGTGGTGCCGACCACATGTCGATCGGTTTGGCGCCAAGACCGGATGGCAACCACCCGCAG
Organism: Sceloporus undulatus; assembly: GCF_019175285.1. NCBI lineage: Eukaryota > Metazoa > Chordata > Lepidosauria > Squamata > Phrynosomatidae > Sceloporus > Sceloporus undulatus. Next base: position 146,955,383 of record NC_056522.1, on the reverse strand, counting down.
CCACCTCCGCCCCGTGCACCGCGGGTCCAGCCAATGCCTCACTGAGGACTGGGAGCGTCATCCACAGTCCCACGTCCACTTGGAGAGCGCCCTCCCAGGCCCCAGCGAGGCATGGAGGCGGCTCCGCATCACGGGTCTCCTCCAGGCCTCCACGAGCAGGGAGGAGGGAGGGGCCGCTTGGCAAACCGCGGCGATTGTCTGCGATGCCAAGCAGCTCCGCGCCCCCCCTGGCTGAGAGGAGGGCAAGGCTCCTCCAAGCCGGGGAGAGGGAGGTGTCCGCTTGGCATGCGGCGATCGGACGTATGCAAGGGGCCCCCCGCCCTTCCCGGCCTGGGAGCAGGCCCCGAGGCTTCCTCCCAGAGCCTGGGGAGTAGAGCAGCGGAGGGTAAGGTTTAAAAATGTAGGACCTTTTTTAAAAAAAGTTTCCTGGCCAGAATTTTTAAAAAAAGTCCTCATTTGCAACCTGTCCTACATTTGTCCGGTTGGAGTCTCAGGTATGGGCAACCTTGTATGAGTCCCACAACATCCCACAAGTGCAGGCATGATCAATATTTGTGCCACACCACTGAAACAATGTCTACTTATGAGTGCTTTTAAAGCATGCAGAAGCAGGTCTGCACTAAGGTTTGCATATGCTCTTGGCAGTCATGTGAGATGGCACCCAGCATGTGCCATCTGGTTAGCTAGTAAACACAGATTGCCTCAACAGTTGTGATTGCACCAAGATTGTGTGGAAATGAGCCAATTAAAAAGATGAAAACATGTCTACAATGGCTTTGCATTTGGCTTCTGGGACAAGGTTTTCTTATGTGGCAAACAGGCCTGATATCAGCATTTGTATCGGGAGAGAAGACAGGTGTCACTCTGGGATCCAGAGAGTGATTGTGAGAGGTTCCCATACATTTTTATTATTTATTTTACATGATTTGTCTATATTGAGTATTTCATTATGAACTCAAGGCAAAACATATGGGAAACAAAGCAAGGGGATGCAAGCCAACCCTCATATGTGAATAAGTTAGGACAATTAGAAAAAAGTAGTATCGCATTATATCTACATGAAAATACTGTGTTTTACTGTATTATGTTACTTTATCATGTGTTGTCTGTCCTTCAAGTCATCTTTTGACATATGGTGACACCATGAATTTCATAGGGTTTCTTAAGCAAGGAATACTTACAGGTGATTTTGTCAGTTCTTCCTCTGAAATATAGCCTACAAGCACCTGATATTCATTGGCGATTGTCCCATCCAGTGGTAACCAGGTTTGATCTGCTTGCTTCCAGATCAAATGGGATCGAATGCCTCTGTATTTATGCCATATGTTTACATTTAAGAGGGGATTTTTTTTTGCACTTATGTCACTTTGATTTGGCAGTTAAATTATAATCTACACTAAAACTCTTAGCTGGAATGAAGGTGAAAAAGCCACCCATGATTTCATTCCCTCTCCTTCCACTGTCTCTGTTTTCAGACTAGAAGAAAAGAAAACAACGGCACTACAACATCATGCAGGAAGATAAGCAGACAGCCTTCTAACTTTCTGCTTCTTCTCATCTTCATTTGTAATTCAACAGGCCCTAAGTTGCTACTACGGACCAGTTGAGAAACAGCTGATGGCAGCAATATAATTTGCTGGGCGGAGAAGAACTGAAAGGGGGAAGAAAGCAGATAAAGAAATCATGAGTTTTCTTAGTAAATAATTTGAGTACATGCACTACAGAGTTCATGAACCATACAGTTAATAGCAGAAGACAATGTTGGATTATTGAAACATTTAATCATTGTGTTGAGTTATAGAGTTATAGTGGTAGAAAAATCTGAGAACCATAATTTTTGAAATTCGTGAAGAATCAAAAGGGAATCAATTACCACTCAATCAGCCTACATCAATACCAAGAAAGATTCTAGATCAGATCATGAAACAGTCTGTAAGCACTCGGAAAGGGATGCCTTGATCATTAAAGTCGTATGGATGTGATGAGACCTTCTCTCAAACTTTAGGTTACCTTTACCTTTATCCACCAGAAGGCCCCTAGTCACTGACACTTGCCTCGCTTTTACCTTATTGAACACTATTTTGAATTGTATACAGGCCAAGATCCCAAGTGTTCCACAAACCATTCATGTTTTAGGTGGCCTGCTGCCTTGTGTTTATAGCTTTTAGTCATCACTCAGACAGAGACATCTACTGTAAAAAATGAACAGTAACTTTATTAAATAACATAAGAAAGGAAGTATATTATTATTATTAGTATTATTATTATTTTATTATATTATTAATTATTAATTATGTATTACTTCAGGTTTAATGTGGTATATTAACAACAACAATTGCAGGCTTTTAAATATCTTATATTTCTCTCTCTCAGTCTCTGTAGGAATACCAACTAGCATTGTCTAGTCTAGCTGAATCTGGACTAAGTGAACTGAAATCCCTCTCCTGGTAGAATCCTTATCTACCTACTTAAAACACACACACATACTCTTTCTCCAGTCTTCCCCTCAGACACACAAACAGACACACAAACAGACACACCAGCTTGTATATAATCCAATTGTCCCACAACCTGCCCCTCACAGTCTTCCTGAATTATATGATTGGTTGCAGGAAGCCAGGTCTGCCTAGACTTCTGTCATAAGGATTTCTCAAAAAGAAGTCTTGTCAGATTAATCTTATCTCTCTTTTTTAATATATAGAGGTTATAAGTCAGTAGATGAAGGGAATGCTGTGGATGTAGTGTATCTTGTATTTAGTAAGGACTTCAACAAGGTCTTCCATATTCTTGACAAAAAGATCATAAAATGTGGGTTGCAAAGCGACTGTTAGGTGGAACTGTATTTGGTTGTCTGACAAAACCTCAGGGCATTCACCATAGCTTTTTCTTTCATCTTGGAGAGAGGTAACTAGCGGGGTGCCACTGGGTTCTGTCCTGGGCCCAGTGGAGTTCACCATCTTTATCAATGACTTGGACGATGGAATGGAGAGCATTCTTATCAAATCTGCAGATGAAACCAAAATTAGGAGGACTAGCTATACATACCTCAGAGAGCAACAGTCAGAATTGAAATTACTTTAAATAATTAGAGGTTAGGCCAAAACGACAAAATGAATTCACCAGGGAGAAAGTAATACTACTACACACTTAGGGAACAAAAAGTGAAATGCACAGATATAGGATGGAGGACACCTGGGTTGACAACAGTACATGTGAAAGGGGCTAGGGGCGGCCTAGTAGACGGCAAACTGAACATGGGTCAACGTTGATGTGGGCAGCTAAAAAGCCAATGTGATTCTAGGCCACACCATAGAAGTATAATGTCTGAGCAAGAAGTAAGGTACCCTCTGTTCTGGCGTTGATCAGGCTGCACCGAGATACTGTGACCAGTTCTGAGCATCACAATTCAAGAAGGGTTGACAAGCTAGAGGAGGGCACCAATCTAGTGGAAAAAAGCCAGGCCCTACCAGGAGTAGCTTAGGGGCTAGGTAGTTAGCCGGGGAAGAAAGGTGAGAGGTGACATGGATAGGCCATACTTAACATTGAAGGAGTCATATTGATGAGGAGATGCTTGTCGGCTGTAGAAATATGTGTTATTGAACAAAAATCGGACACTCAATGAAAAAAAAAGTTTTGATTCAGGTACTAACGCATGTGACTCCGATGTAGATGTAGAGGGGGCCACAGGTAGAAAGTTATAACAACTGAATTCATGGGAGTTCATTTCGCAAAGGGCTGATTGTTCTTAATGCCTATCGTGCATATACTTTCCAGGCTCTGTCAAAAGCAAATTAGAAGGGAGAACCTATTTATCCGTTTGTTCTCTAGAAAGAGAAAGAAAATCATCTGTATAGCATTTGGCTTGGGAAACTAGTTGAGAGACATGAGGCAAAGGGAATTACTTTCTTTTCAGACAAAATAGCTCCAGTGCTGATAGAATTCACTTGATCACCCAATTTCTATGGGGCAGACATATACGTCTTCAGCGGAGAGAAACATTCATAGAAAGATCCACTCAAGGAAAAATAAATTTGAGGTTACAATAGTCTATCATAAAGTAAGTTGCAATCATACCAGAGAAAGGATCTAGTGCGCAAAACAAAGTATTCTTGTAGTTGTCTTACTACACTACTACTACGATTGTGGTTCTTACGCAGCTCTCCTCATGGTCAGGTGGGGAACAACATCAACTCACGATTTCTTTTTGGGGGGACACTGGGCTTGATGGCAGGACAGGCAAAAAGGGATCTAGAGTCGAATGAATACAGGTGAACATGAGCCAGCAATGTGATGCAGTAGCTAAGAAAGCTAGGCAAGTTTTAGGCTGCTCAACAGAAGTAGAGTGTCTGATCAGGGACGTAATAAATGTGTCCAGTTCTGGGCACCACAAGTCAAAAAGAATGTTAACAGCTGGAGCGTGTCCGAGGAGGGGCAACCAAAGGGAAGGTTGGAACGTCACATGAAGAGCAGGCTTGACAACTGGGTATGATGACTCTGCAGAAGAGAGGTAGAGGTGATATGATAGCTTTGTTTAAAATTCAAAGGATGGCATACTGAAGATGGAGGCAAGTTGTTTCTGCAGCTCAGAGAACAGGATCCGAGCAATAGATTCAGCTTAAGGAAAGAGATCCCCCTAAACATTAGAAAGGACCTTCTGGGCAGTAGTCAGCAGTGGAATTGCTGCGTGCAGTGGGGCAAAGTCTCCTTCTATGGCCATGTTCAGGGTTGCTTTGATCGGTGTATGCCGCATCGCAGGAGGTTGGACTAGATACGCTGTTGGTTCGCGAAACTCGATTCGAGGTCAGAGAGAGCTCTCCATGTGCTGGATGAGGTTTTAACAGGGTCTCTGGGGAGGTGGCACTATTCTAGTAGGTTCAGGATCCTGGATAGCTCTTTTAACTGGTCAAAACCCAGATGGATTCACATTATAACTTTATTTTAGCGTGTAAATTTACACGCGCTGTACTACATCTTTTAGTTGACGGTTCCCTGCCCGTAGGCTACAATCTAAGAAGGACAGACACAAAGGAGAAGGGAGTGGTGGTGGGGTCAGGTCCAGCGTTTTCTCCACCTCCGAGGCCTGGCCAAGGCAGAGGACTGGAGGAAGTGCTGGGCTTCTTATATGGTAAAGGAGGTTCCTGGGTCGAGAGGGGTAGCCTCTGGGATGCTTCTCGTAAACATATAGTATTTAACTCAGTTTGGAAACTGGGTGAGAAGTGATGAGGTGTGCATGTGGGGAAGAAGGTTCAGGAGTAAGGGGCAGCGGAGAAGGGATGAATGCGGAGGGGGCGTGGTAGTCTTACACTGTAAGGAGATTGACACAGCGGGAGGGTGTGAGTGGAGGAAGTAAGGAGAAGAAGGTCAGAAAGTAAGGAGGGGCCAATCATGGAGGGCTTTGAAAGTCCAATAAAAAAGCTGTACAGTACCGGATGCGGAAGGGGAAGGGGAGCAAGAAGGGGAGGCCGAGAACACCAACTACATTTCTGAATGGTGCCTCTCTCGTTCAGCATGAAATCCCACATGGCATGAGTTAGTCTGTGGAGAGGCTATGTGGGAGGTAGTTCGAAGTCCTGACATAATGAAGTAGTCATTGTAAGGGGAAAGAAATGGTGCCATTGTTGATCCTGGAGCAGTAATATGCAATAGCCCGCCACAGTTGCAGTCTGGCTTTGTGGTTTTGGATTTTCCGTATTTAATAACGGCTCTCTCTAGGACCTCTAAGTCCTCCAGCATGATCTATGGCACATCACCAGATATTTGGCTGGGGACTAGCGATTCCAAGGAGAACCTTCTCCAGGCATTGTAGGTGCCTCTGGTGCAATTCATGGGTAGCTTCTGGCGAGTGGTAACCATGGAGTTGTTCGGGACTAGATAGTCCTAGGAAGTGTTCTTAAGGTAGCAAAATGTTGTTGTTTTTATTTGCAATTTTTCCCACTTTCACGGGTCCTGCACTCTATCTCCAGCATGTGCAGAGCCCCAGTGTATAACCCATTCACAATCTTGGGGGTGGACAGGCAGGATGGGAGAGAGAAATTCTGCAGCACTAAGAACAGCTAAGGTAGATCCTACTTCTTCATTGTCTGGAAACCGTCTGTTGCCTATCAATTTCACATTAGTAAGCAGAGATCCAAAGAGCTAGTGGGAAAAAAAATATGCAGAGAGCCTCTCAGCAGGATAATTTATTCCCAGACTATTAAAAAACCTTCAGATGATAGTAATTTGGGATATTAGAGCACAGGCAGAAGATCCATATGAGCAGGGGTGAAAGTAAATGGACAGTGTTACCTCGGGTAGACATAAGGGATGCTTTCTGGGGAACCGACGGGGTCCCCACGTTTTAAAATGAGGGCAGCCATGGGAGTTGCGATTTCATTTAAGGCTGAGGAAGTCTGGCCATCTTCCTTTCACTCCCCTTTTCCAACTCTTCCCAAGGAAATATAAGAATTTGACCATCCTGTGGGAGGAAGATACGGTGGCTTGTGTATTATGAATCCAGATTACCCATATCCATTGTAGTGAGCCTCCTCTGTGGTGGCGCAGGTATCTCGTGGCTCGCTGACCTGTACCGCACTGAGGGCGAAAGTTGCAGAAGTCAGCCTTCGCTTGAGGGTGGCCAGGGCGAGTAGTGGCGACAGCAGCCCCAGGGAGTAGTGACAGCAGTGGTGGTCTCCTCTTCTCCTCAGGCTTTTCTAGAGGTGGGGGGCGATGTACATAGCCATCTTCTCCCAGCCCACTTTGGGGCAGGTCTCGGGTGAGGGGCAGCAGGTCCCAATGGCCAAACGGTTCTTACGGATTACCCCAGTGGGCGTGGCCTCAGAGGGAGACTAGTGTAGACTGGAAGAGTGCATGGGCTGGCAGTGGCCTCTGCCGCTTTAGCTTCTTGCTCACTTGTGCAAAGATAATGCTGGGGCACTTGGGGGGCGATGCAGGGTAGTTGTGCTCACACAGCAGTCCCCCTCCCCTCCTCTCTGCCCCAGCAGCTGGGCTGCATAATCACAGATCGACGTGAAGTTTCAGTGGTGCGGGACCCGTTCACTGTTCATTTAGGGTAGAAAAATAGGCTTCAGATTTAACACAAACCATATATGTGAAGGTTTGGCGGAATGGATCTTTGGTAATCTGGGGCGTGTACTCAACACACACGCATGTGGTGAGTCTGTGACTGTTCAGATGTGCACTTGTCCCATGTTGGTTGGAGATGGGATATAAGATAGTCTGTTGATTGTTACCATTCAGCGGTGTCTTCACCCTGGCAGTGGATCTCACCAAGCAGTCATTATGGAAGGTCTGCAACTGTTCAGAAACTGCCAGCAGAGCACTGGGAAGAATAGGCCTTGAAAAGTGGGGGTGTACATTCAGAGGTGGGATACACACTGGGTGGTTTGAGTGGTACTTCTAGCACGGGTAATAGTGTGGTAGCTTTGTGCATGGGACCCAGCCAGTATACCCAGCATAGTTGTAACATGGAGGAAGCATAATGTGAGCATTGGACCGTGGACGCTGGGAGACTAGGGTTCAATAAGAAAGCTTCCTCCGTTATTGTTAGGTGTAATAATATTCATGTGTTAGGGGAATTGGCTGTTAGGTCACAAGTGGATCTGTAGTAGAATGAACACAGCCGTTATGTAGACGAGCAGTGCAAATAGAGCTGGCGATGCTGCTCAGAATCTGGTAGCATCAGGCAGCTAGATCCATTTTTATATAGCATTAGATAGATGCATAGCATCAGCAGTGAGAACGAAAATGCTATGAGAGTAAGATCGAGCGAATTGGAGGAAGTACTGTGTCAAAACGACAATATCACACTCGATCCTTGTAGACGTGGATTCTCTATCAGCAGAACACACTGAGATGTTAGGCCAAGGCTCAGAGGCTTTGTACATCTCTAACTGAAGTTCCAGAGTTTGACACATTTTCTATGTCTAAACAGAGTATTCTCAGCGTGGCTCTACCTGGCTTGACCTCATGGTCATCTGCTGACCTTTCTCTCTTATGGCACTGCGATGTCTTATGACCTGTCTTAGGAACTTTTGTTTAGAAAATCGCAGAGCTCTCGCAACTACTCTAGGGGAATTTCTCACTGATGAAAGGGAGCATCTGTGTTTGGCACACAGGACCTTCAAAACAATTAGTATGGATAATGAGAGGATGTTGGATTGTGTGGTGGGGGGGGGGCTTTTTACATAAACACGTGTGTTCCGGAAAAGCAAGCAGATACCATCTTTAGTAAATGGTGGATGAGAAATGGGCTAGCTGGTTGAACCAGCCAATCAACTCTGCATGTTGGGGGGGGGGGAGGGGGGGGGTATAGGAAAAATATTAATCTAGGTGCATCTGCACTGGCAGAATGATCAGGTTCACACCACTTTAACTCATGGCGTGCTCCGGATGTCTGGGAAGTGTGCTGTGTTGTATCAGAGCTCTAACAAAGAAGCGAATGTCGCACAAAACTACAATTCCCAAATTCCTACATTGAGCCATAACGTTAAGTGGTGTCACCTGGAGTTATTCTGGCAATGAGGATGCAGCCATAGAAGAGGCTTGTCTGGAAAGGGGTAGTAGGGGGCCAGCCGAAACAGAGCTAAGGATAGTTTTGTTGTGGGTTTTTGGGCTATGTGGCCATATCTAGAGAGTTTCTTCCTGACGTTTCCCAGCAGCTGTGGGGGATTCTCTGAAGAGCAGCCACAGTGCTGGCAAAACGTCAGGGGAAGACACGTTTTAGAAATGGGTCCATAGTACGAAAACCCCACAAAAACAATGGATGCTGGCCATGGAAGCCTTCAACTTCGAGCGAAGGATATTAGAAGAGAAGGATGATAAAGGGGGGGGGGGTCTGAATGAATTTGGAGAGTCAAGAACATGGAGAGATATACTTGGTCTGAAACTGAAGGTTGCCTTTAAAGGGGTAGGAAGGGGAAGAGAAAAAATTGGTAAGTACCTTAAGCTAATGGTTAGTGTATTTTATTTTAGGAGCTCCATGGATATCACCTGCTGTTTGGACACAGTAGTAAGGAGGGCGTACACATGAGGTGGTCTTGTGTACTGTGCATGAACCAACCTAGGGACTGGTAGTTTACTGTTTATTTTAATCAGTTTTACAATTTTATTTTGACATCTGTTTGGTATTTTAATTTGATATTAACAGAAAACAGTCCATTTACCACCGAACCACGATCACACAGGACTCTAGTCCTTTAGAAGTCCCTTGAGGGCCAGTACCAGATCTGGGAAGAATATTGAGGGGTAAAAGCAAGGCAAGTGAGAGCAGGCCCAAGGGTTGGACCACGGGACTCACCTGGGTAAGGTTTTCAGCAGATGGATCAGTTATCAGCAACATATAAAAAGTTCTGCTGTGGCACAACTGCTGATTTTCACTAATCGGACCGAGGGACTTGATCGTTCTGTGTCTCAATATGTGTCTAGAAATTGGATGCCGTTTTCTGCCTCACCCTCATTTGGAATAATGGAAACTGTAACTTAGAAGTAGAAGATAATACAAATATCGCAACGAACGGGACTTACAGTAAAATGTCACAGTATGGCACTCTTTTCAGTGTCAGTCAGCCATGTCCTCCTCTGGATACTCCACATGCTCCACAAGTTTTGCTTCAATCCAGCAAAATCCAATTCGGCCCTGACTATGGTACTCCTTGGGGCAATGTGCAGGGGGGAGTGGAGGGGGTAGGTGGGGGTAGTGTTAATAGCTTGTTTCAAAAATAAACATTAAGTTTTTCCACACAGCCACAAATACCTCTGTCTTGTTTCCCAGTAGCTCCGCTGGCTACATAGTCAGATTAATCCGTGTTGGAACTTCTGAGACAGTATGAAGTTCAAAAATAGAAGCTAGCAATCACTAAGTTTAAATCTTATTAGTTAGATATCAGCAGAAGCCACACAAGAGCTCTGAGCTACTCATTGGAGGGGGTTTTGTGTTTTTGTTTTGTTTATGTTCTATAGTCCTTCCAGAGTTTACGCTTGCCCACATTTAATGAGTCAAAGGGCTTTGGTCTGGGTAGCTCAGCTAGCTTTATTTGTGCTAATCAGTTTATCCATATTGATGAATACATAACATTTCAAATATCTTTCACTGGCTCCTTATTGTCCATATAAATTTAAATTGTATTTCCTGTTTCATTGAGATGACATAAGGTTCGGGATTGCGGCTGACGTGAGAATATAGATATATTTAACATATGAAAAATAGAGGCGTTGGGGAACAGTAAGCTCTTCTGGGGGAAAAAATCTGTGAAGAGCATCTGACAATATGGGATTTAGGAGCACTGTAACCTTTCAATAGTGTCAGTGATTACAGCAATATTCGGAGAGTGCCTTTGCAAACTCAGTAGTAAGTCTTTTACTGGATCCTTGATGAGAAAGGCTGCGTTTCATAAGACACCATCCTCCGATCAGCAAATGCTTCTAATGCTATGTCCTATATTTGTGAGCTCTCTATACCTAAAATGTTGCCTTTTATAAAAGAAATTGCTATACTTATGGCATAATACCACAGTTGTATAGGGTGTTGCAGGGTACAAGGTGCAATCAGTTTGGGGGATCTTAGACAGGTAAATTTTTTTTTAAAAAAGGAAAGAAAGTAATGTGATAGAAAACTAAGTAGCAGGCACTAGAGGGCTGCGGATGGCATGGGAAAACAGTCATCTGGTAGAAGGGCACCTAAAGCTAGTAAACTATGTTATCCCAACGCCAGATGAACAGGCTGGTTCCCACCTTTACTCTTTAGGCTCAGGAACAGAGGGTCTTTATCATTGTCAGCTAATCTCTTTTATCATTTCTGGCCACCTGGGTTTCTATCAGAGGATTGGCATCCAAACAGGCAGAGTTGGATAATACTCACTTAGCATTCGATGGGGGTTCCCACTTAGGATTGTACGAATTAAAAGACAACGTTTTAATAAAATGAATTAAATACACTGTTGTTATCCCGCGTTGAGATCGTTTATTCTCGGTCCGTCTGCTTATTTAAATCGAATTTTTTACTTGGCAGCGGTCTTAAGCGTTCTCATTGGCATGAAATCGGTGTTAAAATAAAGCGACTCTTTCCGCCATACTTATTTGGAGTTGGGTGGCATCAATAGTACGGTCAGAATGGCGGTAACGTTAACCCGGATTATTGGAGCGATGTATCGATCGACATCGTTTCCTTTCATTGAGTTTGTGAAATGAGGTAGTTTTGGGCGGTTTTTTTTTATGAACCAATAAGGCGCTTAAACGACAAACGCATAAGCGCGGTCAGCCTTATAACATTTTCCGCGAAGTTAGTAGGAACCCAGCTTTTGCAGAGGAACTATGGGATAGGTTTTCTTCATGTCTCCCAAGACAGCCGGGGAGATCCCTTGACAGAGCCAGAGAGAATGGGGGAAGGCTTGGCAAAGCGAATTTATTAGTGGAACCCAAGCTCTTTCAGAGGAACTAGGGAGGTGTTCTTCATGTCTCCCAAGAAGCAGGGGAATCCCTTGACAGAGCCCAGAGATGAATGGGGGAAGCTTCTGGCAAGCGAATTTATTAGTAGGAACCCCAAGCTCTGTCCAGGAGGAACTTGGGCCAATGGGGGAGGCTTCTGGCAAAGGCAGGGAGGGAGCACTCTCCAAAGATTCTCTTTCCGGGTTGGAGGAGAAGGCAGATTCCGTTTGAGAAAGGAGGGAGAAGGCTCTATCCCCCCCCCCCATTGTCAGAGCCCTTCCCTGTCTGGGCGGAGATAAGATGCCTCTCGCGAGGAGCCTTCCCTTCCCGGCCGGGCAAGATGAGCCCAAGCGGGCAGGGAATGCCTCTTGGAGGAGCCTGCCCTTCCTGCCTCTCCTCCGTTAGAAGGGGCTTCTCCCACACAGAGGGGGAGGTGCAATCCACGGGAAAAGCCTTGTAGTCCTTTGCAGATGCAGGGCGCTGAGCAGCCGAGCTTCAGGCGGCTTAAAGCGCTGAAGGATTAAGCGCCTGTAAACCAAAAATAAAAAATA
>NC_056522.1:146844836-146943386 GCF_019175285.1 Sceloporus undulatus | reverse complement strand
GTTAACATCTAACTATTTGGATAACTTCTAGATAGCCACAGGGCATTTATTTTATGATATATTAACAGCATCCCCTTTCAGGATAGGAATGCCTTCCTAGGCCTGGGAATGTCTGCTTGCCTGCCTTTTCTCCCTCCCAGAGTTTGCAGAGCCAACACAGTAGCGTGTGTTTTCTTGAAGACAGTGTGAAAAACACAAGATACAAAGCTGCACAGCTTGAGAAAGAAAATAGGCTGCATTTCATCCCTGACTTTTGCGTGAGAGTGCCTTGCTGAGGATCGTAGCAGTAGAATGACACTGTCACACACAAGTATGCATACTCACAAATCAGACCTATAAAGCTGCTCACACAATGGATGCATGCTTTTCAAACCAGTGAAGGGTGCAATAACATTATCTAAGAAGAAAGCTAGGTAATCCCTAGGGCTTTTGGTAGGATAACACGACAAACACATTCTGATAAAACCATCAGTGTTAAGTAAGTGTGGAGTCAATGTTGCTGTGCCAGTTCACTCATTAGCTGAGCTGAGGAACACAAATGTGACATTCCAAGGTGCCACTTTGTAGGTCATCTGAAACAGCTGCTCCATTTCAATGCCCCTATTAATAGGTGACAAACTGGTGACAAAGAGGTGACAGCAGCCATTTTTTTTCATGGTAGGGGCTGAGCAAGGTTGGAGAGGCTCTTACTGGACAATAGTGGCAGAAGGATTCCTATTTCTTTCTCTTTGAAACGCTTTCGAAAATTTGACACCAATGAAATAAAAAAAGAAAAAAGGACACACACACACACACACACACACACAATACACATATACTGGCATTAGCAGGAGTTCTGTCAAACCAGACAAACAAGAACTCAAAAACTGGAAGGCAAGAATTACTAAATTCTTCTAAAAATCATATGTGAGGATGGGGAGGGAGGGCAACATTCTTACCTGCTAGCATTGGTTTTTAAGATGCTAAGTGGTCAAGTGTTGGAGATTTTTCCAGCCTAGTTCCTCGGTCGTGTGTCTATAGCTGCCAAGATTTACTTGACCCCTTATCTTTACATTGTGTGTGCTTTTACTAACATAAAAGGCTGAATATGTGAAGAATACAATATATAAGAAAATAGACAAATAGTCAAAGATCAGGAAATGGAATCGGATAGCTTATAAGAGCTGTTTGGCATAAACTGCACCAATATTATTTGGACTACTTTAACTTCAGTAGTGGCATTATAAACAATTTATAAAAAAGAAGCTGAAGCCCCAGCCATTAGCATTGTTTCTGACTTATCAGTGGCTGAGTTATCCTTTAGTTTACCTGAATATATATATTCCAGCTCTGGGTTGTTTTACTTCTTTGCCCATGTTGTCACCAGCCTCACCTGCACATGCTGTTGAGGCCATTGTGATCCATGTATTTTTGTTTACCACTTTCCATATCCATGATATCATCACATCAGGTCAGGCATTGTGACACTGTTAGCAAAATCAACAGACTGAAATGGTGCCGTAAAGTCAATAACATCAAAGAAGAATAAGAAAAATCAGGAAAATGATGCTGAAAAAACATGAATATATTTGTACTAGATGGTGAAAACTGAATAAAAATGGGAGGAACATGGGACAAGTGAAATAATTTCAGTTTGACCTAAACCTACCTGGGATTTCTTGGAGATACTTCATCCCTGATACCTTAATTTTCCAAAATGGTTAAAAGAACAGGGGATCGCTCCAAAATGAACTTTGACAAAGTATGTTTACCAGAAATAGCTTTACATTCCTGCAGATTCTCTCGACACTTGTTTTAACAGTACCACAGTTTTTCATAACAAAGTCTTAGAACTTGACATTGTCTTTATAGTTCTCCATTTGTTTTCAGTTGCTCTCACTTCTAGGGCCTTCTTTTACAAAAGTTATTGTTCTCTTTAATACACAACTAGTCATAGCTCATATACGTAGATATGTCATTTTTATTCATGTTAGTAAATCATCTCAAAGCCAGCTGGATAAAACAAACTCCTGAGGAGTGACATAATTTAGGAAAAACCCTGGGCTCACCAAGTCAGATGACTTAGGAAAATGTATGTAAGGCAGTATCTTCTGGAGACAGTCAGCAAGAGACTGAAATTCAACAATTTTGGCACTCCTTCATTGTGCAGAATGATTGGGAAATATTCTGTTGTTTGCTTTCCCCCATACAGAGTGATATAATGAAAGATAGTATTTTCTCAATGTTGTATTTCTTAAAATCACGAGGACCCCCCAGTTTGGATCCCTGGAATGCAGTAAAAAATGAGTGTATCTATATGTCTGTGCACAAAAATGGGCTAGAGGTTGTAAGCTGCCCATGGACAACATGTGACCTGGTCCTGTCTAAAACCAACACATCGGCAGTATGTGAGAAGTATCAAAATGCTTGTTTCATGTCTCTTATTCACTTTCAAAAGTGAGAAGAATTTATCATGCCTGAGAACTAATGGCTCAGCAGCGCAATTGGGGCCAGTGTGGCATAGTAGTTTGAGAGTTGGACTACAAACCTGGAGATTAGGATTCGATTCCCAGCTCAGCCATAAAACCCACTAGGTGACCTTAGGCAAGTCACATGCTCTCAGTCTCAGGGAAAGGCAATGGCAAATCTCCTCTAAACAAATCCTGCCAAGAAAACCCCATGAAATGTTCACCTTAGGCTCACCATAAGTCAGAAATGACTTGAAGGCACACAACAATAACTACAACAACAATAGTGCGACTGGGAGCTTATTGATGGGTTTCTGTGTCCTAACCATGCTTCAACGGCGCAACAGGAACAAGTCAGACGTGACATTGTAAGTCTCACCAAAGGCACAATTTTCCAACTTTAATTGTGGTTTAAGAGCTGCATGTCATAAGCTGCTAGTGTTTTGACAAGAGAGAGAGAGAGAGGTTTTTTTCCTCTTTTAATGACTAATATTTATTACATATCAGGTATACAAACATATAGTGTAACTTAAAGTAAACATAACACAACATAATGTCTAAATGGCCTTCAATTACGTATCTTGTTTCTGCATGTCTTGTGGGTCCTTGTGAAGCTTGCTTTGCAGACAGTCTATTGGAAGTATTGATTAAGCTTCAAAAAATAAACCACTCTAGAATTCCTTATACTGTATTGTGGTGGAAGGAGCATATTATATTTGTTCTAGTTTGCAAAGTGAATTAATTTGTCTTATTTTTCAATACATAAGCTAGTTTCCTCATCCCTTGGTGGCTCTTTTTTCTCTAATAGCAAGAAATATATTCATGTTTTTGATAAACTGTTTAAGAATAACTTAAGAATAACCACCTTAGACATCCCAAATTAATATAATCCTTGCCAAAATGTTGTTGCATCCTCTCTTCAAGCTGGCTTCCTCACAGGAGATCAGGCAGTCAGCTGACAGCTATATTCATGGCTGACTTGCCTTACAGTGTATCATGCAAATATTAAAAACATCAGCAAATTTAAGAGCAGGTCCTTATAGCTGCTCCTTGCTGAAATGCAAATCTGCTAATAGATCCCATCATGTCAACAGTCATGCTAAGCTATCATATTTAACATCAAATAACATTTACACAACCCAGATTCTCCCCCAGCTCACTCTTCTCTCCAGTACATTATTATCAGTCTGATGCAGAACTAAGCTCCTTTTGGGTACATACTATGAATTCTTCTCTGTTTGTGTTGGCTGACAGGGATGGATAAAAGAATAATAAAAAGTGACTAGATGGCTATCTCCCAAATCCTCAGATGTATTACTTCTTCATATCAAGCACTGGGTGACTCTTGTTCTGTGTCCATTTATTACATTTTAGTTCCCTTTGAATATTATGCCAAAGTCCCTAAATAGAATGGAAGGGCTTGTTATCTTTCCACTGCAAGTACATAATCGCAGAAAACCATTCTGCTTGCATTTGGCAAGAAATCAGCCAAAGCAAGAGGAGAAAACCAATTATAAAAATTTAAAATGGAAAATAAAAATTAGTTTTTTGTAAGAAATGGATACTGCTTCAGTCTGTCTTTCCTTTCAAGACTACCAGCTTTCTTGACCATTAGTAGTGGTGACACTAGGATAACAGATCCTCAGGCTGAAATCTGAAACCCTCTTTTCTGGGAGAAGACTTTGAGCTGGTCACAGTTTTAGATAAAGTAAAGTAAAGTAAAGGCCAAGTATTTAAAGATCAAAGTAAAGAATAAGTAGCTAAAGTAAATGTTGTGGTGATATGCCTTCAAGATGCTTTCAAGTTCTGGCAACTCTAAGGTGAACCTATCATGGGGGATACTTGGCAAGATTTGTTCAGAAGAGGTTTGCCATGGCCTTTCCCTGAGGCTGAGAGAGTGTGACTTCCCCAAGGTCACCCAGTGGGTTTAATGGCTGAGCTGGGAACTGAACCCTGGTCCCCAAAATTGTAGTCCAACACTCAAACCAATTCACCACACTGGCTCACCTTAAGTAAATACCTTAAGAGAATAATTTTAAAAAATCTCCTTTACGTTACAAACAATTTTTTGACTCAAATATGCATCTATCCAAACATCCTAAGCCATTAACATTCAGTTCTACAAATATACACATTTACCATTTGGTACCATTCACCATGTTTGATCCTGTTTCCCAAAACCTTGGTAAATATTCATATACTATGGTATCAAACATAGTAAGGTCTGATTAATTTTACTTATCCAGCAAAATTACAATGACGAGTCAATGTGAATCTGACTCATTAAACTATAAGACAGATGGTTATGAATAGAAAATATGAAAATTGTTACTAATTTGATTTTGAAATGTGTTAATTAAATATTTATTTATTTATTTATTTATTGCAGAATAGTGTACTGAGTGTTGTAAATTCCTGCATGGCAGGAAGAGGGTGGGGGATTAAATGGCCCTTGCTGTCTCTTCAAATTCTATGATCCTATGAAATTTAGGAATCCAGTTTGAAGTCCTCATAGAGTCACAATACTCACTGATGTGACCATATTTGTCAGTTTGATCTACCTCACAATTTCAGATAAAGTGGAAAGGAGGGGAGCCATGAATGCCACCTTGAACTCACAGGAGAAAAACTGTGGTAAAAGAAGAAGAAATACAGTATGTAAATAAGTATTTTCTTCAAGGAAGAATTTTTCTACCACACATCCATTTATGGAGAGTTTTACCAGAATCATTATTGTAAAACTAGCCTATTCTGTCCAAATGGGGATTAAAAATACTATATGTTTAATTTAAAATATTATAAATCCAGTTAAGAAATCACATAAGCATGTATGTCTAATTATTAATATCCCTATCTGACATTTTAATGCACTCAAATAGCTAGAAAAACATCTTTATTTTTGTTCTTGACCCCAATATGATATCTTTGTTAATTCCAATGTTAAAAGTTTTTAAACCAAGTAAGGGCAGCTTGGAAGTGATAGTTTGTCTTCTTCATATCCAGGTGGTCCATATATGTTCCACATCCGTTCCTACTGAATTCACATGGGAATCAGTAAAATAAAGAAAGTTGGAAGATAAATAAATTAGATTATACGGGAGGAAGAAAGGAAAATCAAGTTCAGTGTTTTGGGTGGTTTGGATGAAAAATAGGGTACCACGAAAGCAATGCAGTTGTTTCCTTCTCTCTCAAGCTCAGGGACAGAAGTGGGGGGGAAATGAAAAATTATGGATGGCATTTTTCACCTTTGTTCTGGTAAAATATTTTGTGTAGCAAACAAGGTGAATAGATGTCATAACTGCAAAGGCAGACAAGACACTGGAAAATGTAGGACATTCAAAAATGTAGGACATTACAAAATAAAAGAAAATGTAGGACATTACAAAATAAAAGCTGACTCAAGCATTCTAGGAAATACAGTCCCAAAATAATTTTTGCTATTCTGTGGCAAGAGAGCCTAAATAGAAAGCTACATGTTGATTACTGGTTGTTGTTGTTTTTAGCGTTTTATTCCTTAGCCATAACTGTAACCTTTATCCGTCCAGTAATATTTTGAATGATCAGATTCCATTAAGCTCTGTAGGCCAGTGTCCATATTCAATCAATTTCTAGTTGCCATAGAGCTCTGCTTGAACTGAATCCCCTTTCCTGATAGCAAAATTAATTTCCTATTTATTATCAAAACTTACACGCAGAGAGAAAGAGAGAGAGAGAGAGTCAAAAAAGATAAGAGTCCATGAAGCAAACATCTGGCAGGAAGAGTATCTTTGCTTGTTTTCAAACAGATCCTATTGGTGCTGCTGACTGATTCTGATGTTGCATCATTTTAATATGAGTGGAAGGATAACACAGTCCTTTATAACCTAGCCTTCCAAGTAGAATAAAGTTCTAGTAGCTGGAAAGAAAGAAAGAAAGAAAGAAAGAAAGAAAGAAAGAAAGAAAGAAAGAAAGTCAGTGCCAAAATAAATATACATTCTTCTGGCCTCACCATTTCTCACTTGCTCAAGAGGGTAGTTTCATTCTAGCTCTAAAATGCATCCCACCATGCTCCTAATAGCCATAAAGCTGCTGCATCTGTGCTGCTGTAGTATTGCCAACCCAGTTAAGCATTCTTTGTGTTTCTTGCATCTCTGCTCCATTTGTCTGGAATGTCTTACATTCCTTTCTATTACTCCAGTCAGATACTTTTCTTCTGATACCATGCTTTTAGTATTTTCTCCATAACTAGGGATATTAGACATTTAAAGAATCCCAAGCACTGAAGCTAAAATTTTAAGTAAAGTAGCCCCACACCATGGTTTATTCAGCTTAACCATAGTTTTGTGTTGTGCCTAAACAATATCTGAGATTGCCCACAAACTTTGGTTTGTTTGATGCTGACATACCAGGATCTGAAATAACAATCTGAAGCTATTTTTCAGTCATAGTGTATGTTCACTGTGGACTGTTTTTGCTTGACACTGCTACACCATACATATGACCATTGCTTTACATCAGTGGTTCTCAAACAGTCAGGTGGGACCCCAAGAGGGCACATAAGTAGTTCAACTACAACTGTTCTAATTTGAATGATATTATTTCCTTATTAAATGTTAAATTATAAATAAACAAAATATTTTTATTCATACACTACATTGTGTGGAGGTCCAAAATCCACATGTAATTTTAAAGGGGGGGGGGGATCCCAAGGGTAAAAAGTTTGAGTTCCACTGCTTTACATAGATCACTGCACAATAAAGCCTAGAGTGATTTATGAAGTAAGTGAGCCAAAAACTTCATGATACAGATGGCACATCATTAGAATCAGAGTTACCTGAAGAGACATAAGACATCTGTTTATCTTAGTACAAATTTACCTCACTCTGCATGTTGTATTAGCCTGGTTTTTGTTTTGTGATTGGTCATCAAGAGGTAAATATTGCTTCACTTGCAAGTTTGATGGCTCAGGCACAGAACTTTGAAGAAAAGGCATGCTTCATGCCTGGAGAAAAAACATACTAGAAGAATTATGTATTTGCATTTATATTAAAATGCAATTAGACTGAATGACAAAGGTAGATAAGCAGTTCATAATCTTTGTTTGCACTGTATATCTGGATACAGAAATGGATGTTGGTTCTCACTACAAACAGTACGAACAAGGGATTTGCATTATGCCTAATTTCTTCAAACTGTGGGTGCTAGACATTGAGGCAGTCCTGTATGAGTCCCCAAAACATCCACAATGCAGCATGAATCAATATTTGCGCATGCCACTGAAACTAGGGCAGGTTACAGACCGCCTGTTTGGGGCGGGCTGCACCCGCCCCTTTCCCTGGGGTATCGGGGCCTCAGTGTCCAGAGTGGCAGCCGCTGAGGTCCCGATCCGCCGCTTTTCAGACTGCGGGGAAGTGGCAAAAGGCCCCCTCCCCACAGCCTGGAAAGGGGTGTCCTTGGGGCTTCAAGCCCCAAGGACACCCCACGGCGGCGGGGAGGAGGAGAAAGGGGCCGCTTGGCCCCTTTCTCCTTTGGTCCGCTGGGCGCGGCTGTGTGAAGGCTGTGCCCAGCGGACCAAACCAGGAAGGAGCTCCGAAACAGAGCTCCTTCCTGCTCTGCGCTAAGGGCGCACTAAGCACCCTGGAGCGGAGCGAGGACGTCACGTCCGTGCCGCCCCGTATAGAGGCGGCGCGGTCGTGACGTCATCATGGTGGCGGCTGTGTGGAACGGCCGCTGCCATTTTGTGCGTGCAGAGCGTGCACTAGGGTTAGGGGGGTGCAGAAGCACTACCTTTCTAACTCTAGTACATGCTCCGCACGTACTTTCTGGCCCGTTTGTAACGGGCCAATGTCTTCTTTGTCAGTGCTTTTAGAAGCATGCTGAAGCAGGTCTGCACTAAGGTTTGCATATGTTCTTGGCAGTCATTGTGAGATGGCACCCAGCATGTGCCATCCCTGGTTACAAGTAAACACACATTGCCTCAACAGTTGTGATGCACCAAGAGGTTTGTGGAAATGAGCCAATTAAAGATGAAAACAATGTCTACAATGGCTTCGCATTTGTGTTTCTGGAGCAAGTTTTTCTTAGTGTGCAAACAGGCCATGATATCAGCATTTTGTACCTGGGGACAGGACAGGTGTCACTCTGTGGTCCAGACAGTGATTGTGAGAGGTTGCCATACATTTTTATTATTTATTTTACATGATTTGTCTATATTGAGTATTTCATTATGAAACTCAAGGCAAGACATATGGGAAACAAAGCAAGGGGATGCAAAGCCAACCCTCATATGTGAATAAGTTAGGACAATTAGTAAAAAAGTAGTATCACATTATATCTACATAAAATACTTGTGTTTACTGTATTATGTTTACATTTATACATGTGTGTCTTTGCCTTCAAGTCACCTTTTGACATATGGTGACACCATGAATTTCATAGGGTTTTCTTAAGCAAGGAATACTTAGAGGTGATTTTGTCAGATCCTTCCTCTGAAATACAGCCTAGAGCACCTGATATTCATTGGCAATTTCCCATCCAAGTAACCAGGTTTGATCCTGCTTGGCTTCCAAGATCAGATGGGATCGAATGCCTCTGTATTTAGGCCAAATGTTTACATTTAAGAGGGGATTTTTTTTTTACACTTATGTTCACTTTGATTTGGCATTTAAATTATAATACTATACTAAAACTCTTAGCTGGAATGAAGGTGAAAAATGCCACCCATGATTTCATTCCTCTCTCCTTCCCCTGTCTCTGTTTTCAGACTAGAAGAAAAAGAAACAACGGCACTACAACATCATGCGGGAAGATAAGCATACAGCTGCTTCTAACTTTCTGCTTCTCATCTTTCATTTGTAATTCAACAAGGCCCTAAGTTGGTACTAAGGACCAGTTGAGAAACAGCTAACTGGCAGCAATATAATTTGCTGCAGAGAGAACTGAAAAGGGGGAAGAAACAGATAAAGAAAAGAAATCAGGAGTTTTCTTAGTAAATAATTTGAGTACATGTACTACAGAGTTCATGGAACCATACAGTTAATAGCAGAAGACAATGTTAGGATTATTGAAACATTTATTATCAATATGTTTATTGTTATAGAGTTATAGTGGTAGAAATAATCTCAGAACCATAATTTTTGAAAATTCTTGAAGAATCAAAAGGGAATCAATTACCACTCAATCAGCCTTACATCAATACCAAGAAAGATTCTAGATCAGATCATGAAACAGTCTGTAAGCACTCGGAAAGGGATGCCTTGATCATTAAAAGTCAGTATGGATGTGATGAGACCTTCTTCTCTCAAACTTTAGGTTACCTTTACCTCTTATCCACAGAAGGCCCCTAGTCACTGACACTTGCCTCGCTTTTAACTTATTTAACACTATTTTGAATTGTATACAGGCCAAGATCCCAAGTGTTCCACAAACCAATTCAGTGTTTTAGGTGGCCTGCTTGCCTTTGTTTATAGCTTTTAGTCATCACTCAGACAGAGACATCTACTGTAAAAAATGAACAGTAACTTTATTAAATAACATTAAGAAAGGAAGTATATTATTATTATTATTATTATTATTATTATTATTATTATTATTATTTAAGTTACTTCAGGTTTAATGTGGTTATATTAACAACAACAATTGCAGGCTTTTAAATATTCTATATATTCTCCTCTCTCAGTCTCTGTAGGAATACCAACTAGCATTGTCTAGTCTAGCTGAATCTGGACTAAGTGAACTGAAATCCCTCTCCTGGTAGAATCCTTATCTGACCTTAACTAAAACACACACACATACTCTTTCTCTCCAGTCTCCTCCTCAGACACAGACACAGACACACAAACAGACACACCAGCTTGTATATAATCCAATTGTCCCACAACCTGCCCCCTCACAGTCTTCCTGAATTATATGATTGGTTGCCAGGAAGCCAGGTCTGCCTAGCAATTCTGTCATAATGGATTTCTCAAAAAGAAGTCTTGTCAGATTAATCTTATCTCTCTCTTTATATATATATAGAGTTATAAGTTCAGTAGATGAAGGGAATGCTGTGGATGTAGTGTATCTTGATTTTAGTAAGGACTTCAACAAGGTCTTCCATGATATTCTTGCAAAATAAGGTCATAAAATGTGGGTTAGGCAAAGCGACTGTTAGGTGGAACTGTATTTGGTTGTCTGACAAAACCTCAGGGCATTCACCAATAGCTTTTCTTCATCTTGGAGAGAGGTAACTAGCGGGGTGCCACTGGGTTCTGTCCTGGGCCCAGTGGAGTTCACCATCTTTATCAATGACTTGGACGATGGAATGGAGAGCATTCTTATCAAATCTGCAGATGAAACCAAATTAGGAGGGCTAGCTAATACCTCAGAGGACAGGATCAGAATTGAAATTACTTTAAATAATTAGCAGGTTAGGCCAAAACTGACAAAATGAATTTCACCAGGGAGAAATGTAATACTACACTTAGGGACAAAAAGTGAAATGCACAGATATAGGATGGAGGACACCTGGGTTGACAACAGTACATGTGAAAGGGATCTAGGCGTCCTAGTAGATTGCAAACTGAACATGGGTCAACAGTTTGATGTGGCAGCTAAAAAAAGCCAATGTGATTCTAGGCCGCACCAATAGGAGTATAATGTCTAGATGCAAAGAAGTAATGGTACCACTCTGTTCTGCTTTGGTCAGGCTTCACCTAGAATACTGTGACCAGTTCTGAGCATCACCATTCAAGAAAGAGGTTGACATGCTAGAGGAGGGCACCCAAACTAGTGAAAAAAGCCATGCCCTACCAGGAGTAGCTTAGGGAGCTAGGTAAGTTTAGCCTGGGAAGAAAAGGTGAAGAGGTGGCATGATAGCCATACTTAAACATTTGAAAGGATGTCATATTGATGATGGAGAATGCTTGTTTCTGCTGTATGAATATATATGTATATATGAACAAAAATATTCACACTCAATGAAAAAAAATATTTTGATTCATGTACTATACGCATGTGACATCCGCATGTAGATGTAGAGGGGGCCACAAGGTAGAAAGTTTAATAACAACTGAATTACATGGATTTCAATTTCGCAAAATATGGCTGATTGTTCTTAAATGACCTGTCTTGCATATACTTTCCAAGCTCTGTCAAAAGCAAATTAGAAAGAAGAACCTATTTTATCCAGTTTGTTCTCTAGAAAAGAAAAGAAAATCAATCTGTATATCATTCTGCTTGGGAAAACCTAGTTGATGAGACATGAGGCCAAAGGGAAATTAACTTTCTTTTCAGACAAAATAGCTCCAGTGCTGAATATAATTTCACTTGATCAACCCAAATTTCTATGGGGCAGACAGATACTGTCTTCAGCAGAGAAACATTCCACTAGAAAGATCCACTCAAGGAAAAATAAATTTGAGGTTACAATATTCTATCAATAAAATAAGTTTGCAATCATACCAGAGAAAGGATCTATGCTCAAAACAATATGTTATTTCTTGTATTTCTTACTACTACTACTACTACTACTACTATTTTGTTTCTTACCCATCTCTCCTCATGAGTCAAGGTGGGGAACAACATCAAATCTCACAGATTCCATTTTTGGGAGACACCTGGCTTGATGGCAGTACATGCAAAAAGGATCTAGAAGTCTTAATCAATCACAGGCTGAACATGAGCCAGCAATGTGATGCAGTAGCTAAGAAAGCTAATGCAATTTTAGGCTGCATCAACAGAAGTATAGTGTCTGATCAAGGGACGTAATAGTAAATGTGTCCAGTTCTGGGCACCACAATTCAAAAAGAATGTTAACAAGCTGGAGCGTGTCCAGAGGAGAGCAACCAAAATGGTGAAAGGTCTGGAAACCATTCACAATGAAGAGCAGCTTAGACAACTGGGTATGATTACTCTGCAGAAGAGAAGGTTAAGAGGTGATATGATAGCTCTGTTTAAATATTCAAAAGGATGGCATACTGAAGATGGAGCAAGTTTGTTTTCTGCAGCTCCAGAGAACAGGATCCAGAGCAATAGATTCAAGCTACAGGAAAAGAGATCCCACCTAAACATTAGAAAGAACCTTCTGTCAGTTAGTTAGCAGTGGAATATGCTACCTTGCAGTGTGGCAAAGTCTCCTTCTATGGCCATCTGTCAGGGTTGCTTTGATCGTGTATTCCTGCATCGCAGGAGGTTGGACTAGATAACTCTTGTGGTCTCTTCCAACTCTGATTCTATGAGTCAGAGAAGAAGCTCTCCAATGTGCTGGATGAGGTTTTAACAGAGGTCTCTGGGGAGATGTGCACTATTTCTAGATAGGTTCAGGATCCTGGATAGCTCTTCTTAAACTAGTCAAAACCCAGAATGGATTCACCATTATTAACCTTTATTTATATAGCGCTGTAAATTTACACAGCTCTGTACATACAATCTCTTAGTTAGACGGTTCCCTGCCCTCAGGCTTACAATCTAAAAAGACACAACACAAAAGGAGAAAGGAGTGATGGTGGGGAATGGGATCAGGTCCAGCAGTTCTTCTCCACCTCTGAGGCCTGGACTAAGGCAGATGGACTGGAGGAAGTGCTTGGCTTCTTAATTAATGGTTAAAAGAAGGCTTCCTGGGTCAGAGAGGGGCTAGCCTCTGGGAACGCTTCTCTAAACAATATAGTCTTTAACTCAGTTTTGAAACTGGGTAGAGAAGTGATGAGGTGTGCATGTGGGGGAAGAAGGTTCCAGGAGTAAGGGGCAGCAAGCGAGAAGGGACGAATTCGGGAGGGGGCAGTGGTAGTCCTACACTGTGACAGGAGACCTTGACTACAAGAGCGGAGGGTGTGAGTAGGAATGTAAGGAGAAAGAAGGTCAGATAAGTAAGGAGGGGCCAATCCATGGAGGGCTTTGAAAGTCAATAATAAAAGCTTGTACCGGATGCGGAAGGGGAAGGGGAGCCAATGAAGGGAGGCCTGAGAACCACCAACTACCATTTCTGAATTTTGCCTCTCTCGTTCAACAACTGAAATCCCACATGGCATGTATGTTAGTCTGTGGAAGAGGCTTATGTGAGGAGGTAGTTCCTATAATGTTCCTGACATAATGAAGTAGTCATTGTAAGGGAAAGAAATGTTGCCATTTGTTGATCCTGGAGCAATAATATGCAATTAGCCCTCCACATTTGCAGTTCTGACTTTTGTGGTTTTGATTATTCACGTATTTAATAACATGCTCTCTCTAGGAATCTCTAAGTCCTCCAGCATGACTCTATGTGCAACATCACCAGATATTTTGCTGGAGGACCTAGCGATTCCAAAAGAGAACACTTCTCCAGGCATTTGTAGGTCCTCTGGTGCAATTCTATGGTCAGCTTCTGGCAGATGTTAACCATGGAGTTGTTCTGGAGGACTTAGATATTCCTAGAGAAGTGTTCTCTAAGGTACAAAATGTTGTTGTTTTTAATTTGCAATTTTCCCACTTTCACAGGGGTCCTGCACCTCTATCTCCAGCAAATGTGCAGAGCCCAGTGTATAACCCATTCACAATCTTGGGGGTGGACATGCAGGATGGGAAGAGAGAAAATTCTGCAGCACCTAAGAACCAGCTAAAGGTAGATCACTACTTCTTCATTGTCTGGAAAATCCAAGTCTGTGCACATATCAATTCACATTAGTTAAAAGCATTGAGATCCATAAGAGCTAGTGGGGGAAAAAATATGCAGAGAGCCTCCTCAGCATGAATAATTTATTCCCAGACCTATAAAAAAAAACCTATCAGAGGAATAAGTATAAATTTAGGATAATTATAGCACAAGGCAGAAGATCGCATATTAGCCATGTGTAGAAAGTACAATGGAACAGTGTTACCTCTGGTAGACATAAGGGATTGCTTTCTGGGGACAAACAAAGGGTCTCCCAGCTTTTTTAAAAATGAGAGGCAGCCATGGGAGCTTGCGATTTTCATTTTAAGGCTGAGGAGGATCTGGCCTATCCTTTCCTTTCCACTCACCCTTTTCCAACTCTTCCCAAGGAAATAATAAGAATTTGACCATACCTGTGGGAGGAAAGATACAGGTGGCTTGTGTATTACATGAATCCATATTACCCATATCCAATTGTATGTGAAGCCCTCCTCTGTGTTGCTCATGTTATCTCATGATGCTCACTTGACCTGCTACTCAGCACTGAGTGGCTAAAGTTGCAGAAGTCAGCCTTCTGCTTGAGGGTGGCCAGGGCCAGAGTAGTGGCGACAGCAGCCTCAGGAGCTAGTGACAGCAGTGGTGGTCCTCCTTCTTCTCCTCAGGCTATCTCTAGAGGTGGGTGGGCTGACTGTACATCAGCCCATCCTTCTCCTCAGCCCACCTTTGGCATGGTCTCTGGGTGAGGTGGCAGCAGGTCCCAATGGCCAAACAGTTTCCTTACAGGATCACCCCAGTGGCAGTGGCCTCAGAGGGAGACTAGTGTAGACTGGGAAGAGTGCATGGTGCCTGCAGTGGCCTCTGCCTCTTTAGCTTCTTGCTCACTTGCTGCAAAGATAATCCTGGGGCACTTGGGGCAGATGCAGTGGTAGCAGTGTGCTCACACAGCAGTCCCCCTCCCCTCCTCTCTCCCCAGCAGCTGGGCTGCAATAATCATCAGATCGACAGTGACAGTTTTCAGTGGCTGCGACACCTTCACTGTTCATTTAGGGTAAGAAAAATAGGCTTCCATATTTAACACAAAAACCATATTATGTGAAGGTTGCTGGAATGGATCCTTTGGATAATACTTGGGCTGATAGTACCCAATCACACACTCATGTGGTTGAGTCTGTGACTGTTTCAGATGTGCACTTGATCCCATGTTGGTTAGGAGATGGATATATAATAGTACTTGTTACTCACTTCAGCTGTATTCACCCTTGGGCAGTGGATTCATCACCAAGACAGTCAATTATGGAAGGTCTGCAACTATTTCAAGAAACTGCCAGCAGAGCACTGGGAAGAATAAGGCCTTTGAATTTAATGTGTGGGGGTGTACATTCAGAAGTGTATACACACTGGGTAGGTTTGAGTGGTACTTCTAGCACATGGGTAATATTGTGGTAGCTTTGTAGCATGGAGACCCAGCACAGTATTACCCAGCATAGTATTGTAACATGGAGATTCAGCATAATGTGAGCATTGGACCGTGACTCTGGAGACTAGGGTTCAAATAAAGAAATGCTTCCTCCGTTATTGTTATGTTTAATAATATTACATGTGTATAGGGGAAATTTGGCTGTTTAAGGTCACAAGTGGAATCTGTAGTAGAATGAACACAGCCATTTATTTAGACAGATGCAGTGCCAAGTAGAATCTGGCATGCTTGCTCAGAATCTGGTAGCAATCAGGCAGCTAATCCATTTTTATATAACATTATATAGATGCATAGCATCAGCAATTGAGAAACAGAAAATGCTATGAGAGTAAGATAACTAGCCAATATGGAGGAAGTACTGTTTCAAAACTACAAATATCACACTTGATCCTTGTAAGACTTGGCATTCTCTTATCAGCAGAACACACTGAGATGTTTAAGGCCAAGGCTCAGAATGCTTTGTACATCTCTAACTTGAAGTTCCTAAGAGTTTACAACATTTTCTATGTCTAAACAGACTTATTCTTCAGCGTGGCTCTACCTTGCTTAGACCTCATGGTCACTCTCTGACCTTTTCTCTTCTTATGGCACTGCTATGTCTTATGACTATTCTTAGGAACTTTTTGTTTAGAACAATCTCAGAGCTCTCTGCAACTACATCTAGGGGAAACTTTCTCACTGATGAAAGGGAGCATCTGTTCTTGGCACACAGTGACCCTTCACAACAAATTAGTATGGATAATGAGAGGAATGTTGGATTGCGTGGTGGGGCTTTTTACATAAAAGATAGTGTGTTCCAGAAAAGCAAGCAAATACCATCTTTTAGTAAATGGTGTGAAATGAGAAAATGGGCTAGCCTGGATTGAACCAGCCAATCACAACTCATGCAATGTTGGGGGGAGGGGGGTATAGGAAAAATATATAATCTAGGCTGCATCTGCACTGCAGAAATGATCAAGGTTCACACCACTTTAACTACCATGGCTTAGTGCTACGGATTTCTGGGAATTGTAGCTTGTGTTGTATCAGAGCTCTCTAACAAAGAAGGCTAAATGTCTCACAAAACTACAATTCCCAAAATTCCATAACATTGAGCCATAACAGTTAAAGTGGTGTCACCTGGATTATTTCTGCAATGAGGATGCAGCCATAGAAGAGGCTTGTCTGGAAAGGGGTTAGCTAGGGGCCAGCTAGAAACAGAGCTAAGGATAGTTTTTTGTGGGTTTTTCGGGCTATGTGGCCATATTCTAGAAGAGTTTCTTCCTGACGTTTCACCAGCATCTGTGGCTGGCATTCTCTGAAGATGCCAGCCACAGATGCTGGCAAAACGTCAGGAAGACACTCTTTTAGAACATGGTCACATAGTACGAAAACCCCACAAAAAACAATGGATGCTGGCCATGGAAGCCTTCAACTTCATAGAGCTAAGGATATTAAGAAGAGAAGGATTGATAAAGTCTGAATAGAATTTGGAGAGTCAAGAACATGGAGAGATATTACTTTGTCTGAAACTGAAGGTTTCCTTTAAAAGGAGATAGGAAGGGGGAGAGAAAAAAATAAATGTGTAAGTACCATTAAGACTAACTGGTTAGTGTTATTTTTATATGAGCTTCCATGGATATCAACCTGCTTCTTTGGACACAGTAGTAAGTGAGGCAGTACACATAGGTGTCTCTGTGTACTGTGCATGAAACCAACCTAGACTAGGTATTTATACTGTTTATTATATAATCAGTTTTTACAATTTTTATTTTTGACATCTGTTTGGTTATTTTAATTTGATAATTAACAAGGAAAACTAGTCCCACTTTACCACCGAACCCACAGATCACACAGACTCTAGTCCATTTTAGAAGTCACCTTGAGGGCCAAGTACCAGATCTGGGAAAGAATATTGAGGGTAAAAAGCAAGGCAAGTGACAGCAGCCCAAGGGTTGGAACCACGGGACTCACCTGGGTAAGGGTTTCATCACAGATGGAATCAGTTATCAGCAACATATAAACAAGTTCTCTGCTTGGCACAACTACTGATTTTCACTAATCTGAACAGTGACTTAGATCTGTTCTGTTTCTACATATATGTGTCTAGAAATTGGAATGCCGTTTTCTTGCCTCACCCTCATTTGAATTAAATGGAAACTGTAATTTAAGAAGTAGAAGATAATACAAATATCTGCAACGAATTGGACTTACAGTAAAATGTCACAGTATAGAGCACTCCTTTTCAGTGTTCCAGTCAGCCATGTCCTCCTTCTGGATACTCCACATGCCTCCACGAGTTTCTGCTTCAATCCAGCAAACATCCACCATTCTGCAGCCACTGACTATGTACTCCTTGGGCAATATGCAGGGAGTGGGATAGGTGGGTAGGTTTAATAGCTTGTTTCCAAAAATAAACATTAGATTTTCCACCACATCCACTAAATACCTCTGTCTTGTTTCCCAGTAGCTCCAGCTTGGCTACATAGTCAGATTAATCCAGTGTTGGAACTTCCTGAGACAGTATGAAGTTCAAAAATAGAAGCTAGCAATCACATAAGTTTAAATCATTATATATTTAGATTATCAAGCAGAAATGCCACACCACAGAGCTCTGAGCTACTCTATTGCAATTGGGTTTGATGTTATTGTTGTTTATAGTTCTATAGTCCTTCCAGAGTTTACGCTTGCCCACCATTTAATGATTTCAAAGAGGTTTTGGTCTGTTATCTTCAGCATAGCTATTATTTGTGCTAACTCAGTTTTATCCCATATTGATGAGTATCATCAACATTTCAAATATCTTTCACTGCCTGCTCCTTATTGTCCAATATTAAATTTTTAAAATTGTATTTTCCTTTTCATATGAGAATGACAATAAGGTCTGATATTGCTGCTGCACTTGAGAATATTAGATATATTTTAACATATGAAAAATAGAAGGCGTTGGGAAACAGTAAGCTCTTCCTGGGGGAAAAAAATCTGTGAAGAGCATCTGACAAAATGGCTATTTAGGAAGCACCTGTAACCTATTCCAATATTGTCAGTGAATTAACAGCATATAATTCGGAGAGATGCACTTTTGCAGAACTCGGTAGTTAAGTCTTTTACTGGATCCCTCTGTATAGAGAAAGTCTTGCGTTTCATAAGACACCATCCATCCGATCAGCAAATGCTTCTTAATGCTATGTTCCTATATTTGTGAGCTCTCTATACCTAAAATGTTGCCTTTATATAAAGGATAATTGCTATACTTATGGCTATATATACACACAGTTGGTATTTATGTGTTGCAGGGTACAAGGTAGCAAATTCAATTTAGGGGAATCTTAACAGGAAATTTTTTTTATTTTTTTTTAAAAAAGGAAAGAAAAGTAATGTGCATATAAACTAAGTAGCAGGCACTAAGATGTGCTGCTGGAATGCATGGAAAAAACAGTCATCTGAGTAGAATGGCACCTAAAGCTAGGTAAAACTACTGTTATCCACAACTGCCAGATGAAACAGGCATGGTTCCCTACCTTTACCTCTTTAGGCTCAGGAACAGAGGGTTCTTTATCATTTGTCAGCTAATCTCTTTTATCATTTCTGGCCACCTGGGTTTCTATCTCATGAACTGCAATCCAAACAGGCAGAGTTAGCATCAATACTCCACTTAAGCATTCTTAAGTGTGGCAATCTCAGGTTATTTAAATCAGAGAATCTCTAGCCTCTCTGTTAGTCTTTTAGGCTATGTATTCTGTGAATGTCTGGAACTCAGGGTAGCCAGGACTTTGTATGTGGAAGCTCTCTTTTTCGCCCTGGGGAGACACATAGAGCTTTTATTGTTGAGGCACATTACTTACATTACCTCTAAGCAAGATTATGTGTAAGATATTATATAATTGTTACATTGCAGTATATGCCAGGTAAGGTGTCAAACTTTCATAAGGACTGAACTTGTACATTTTATACCTCTCCTTAGCAGGCAACATACCCATAGAGAAACACTGTCTTCTTAAACAATACTGAGGTGTCCTAACCCATATGTCCTCTGTGTAGTGATGGATCCCTAGGCATTGCTATGTCTAGTACCATCCATCCCTTACAATCATCATGGGAAATATCTATTTTACATAGCCTAGACAATACTAACTGTCTAGGATTGTCTGGGCAGCTATCAACTAGGAATAGCAATGGCTGGGAGATTCTGAGAATCTAAAAAAGTAACCTTTCCAACCTCTTTAAATTAAGTTCTGGATTGGCTAGGCATTGCATTGACATCAAGAGCCTATTCTAGCTTCTTCTTCTTTAAATCAACGACACAGTGCTTTCAGGTTTGCATTCTAACATTTGAGATACAGAATTTGAGCTCTAGCTACTTTCCACTGGGATCCTACTCTAGAGAATGGGACCTCCAGAACCACATTTGAGTATGGCCATCTAAAACCTCATCCTGACCATGAAATTAGTGTCCATCTAAAATGAGAAAATCAGACATCCCTAGTGTACTGTGAAAGCCAAAATAGGTCAAAAGGATATGTAAGTAGAAACTTTTGTGGCATAGATCAGAATTGTTATTACAGGTAAGTGCATTGAAGGACAATTTATATGTGAAGGTGAGATATAAAAAATTAAACTTCTATCTGTTTATTACCACCTTACACAAAAATTGCTGGATGGATTTTTGCTGAATCTGGAGAATGTATTCACACAACATTCACTTGGAGGGGTTCATTTGAATGACCTTCACAGGCTGAATTTTAAAACATTACCTTTTTGAGGTCTGGCCATAATTAAATAAATAAAATTAATGGTTTATCTGTTTGGTTCTTAGTGTCTTACAACAGCATGTGTGAACAGCTGGATGGATTGTCATTAAATTGTGGGTGTTTTCAATGGTCTGGATTAGCATATAGGTTACATGCCATTCATTAAATTTACTTTACGGGGGATGAAGGAGGTATGTTTTCATTCATATAGAGTAATGCGTTGAGTTGTATGATCAGAAGCGGTCTGCACTATCTCCAGGAAAACTGAGACAGATGAGCAATGTGAGGAACATTTCAGCAACCAAAGAGATAGGAACTCATGATGCAGAGTGTTATGTAAAAAACATTCCAGCCGTTAAACTGATGTGGTCCAACATCCTCTCACAGCTAATGGTCGAACTGGCCCCCAAACTAGTTTTACCTAAACTATCCCTTGGCTAGCAATCAAATTTCCCAGAGCTGGATATATGAGGATTCTGGGCTGGGGTGCAACTCTCAGGCCAAAACCAATGGAAGAAGAACTCCCAAGGGTTATATAGTGCAGCAGCAAATAAAGTCAAAGTGCACTAGTATGACCCATCACTACCCAAGAGCTATGAGAAACTGTGCAAGTAGGTTAAAAAAATCACACACCCAGTCCATTCTGAACCTTCAAATCTTTTCCCAACTTCAAACTGCAAAGTGAATTCAAAAAGTAACCACCAAGGTCTTTAACACAAATGAACCCTTTTACTGGAAAGCTGTCACTCTTTGGCCATAATGTTTACAAAGACACCAAAACCCATTTGCCTGGTTGCAGCGGTCCAACTGACTACAACTATATGTATCAACAATTTAATTATATGCATTTGTCAACCACTGAGCTCTGAGAGATTCAAAAACTGAAGAACTGTTTTTGAATTCACAATAAGGTCAGGGATGTTGCCTGCCGCATTTTGATCCAGAACCAGTGATTTCTGCAGAGGAACAGGTATAATTGTTTGGAGATTTGCTGAAAAGTAATTTATTTTTTGATGACAGAGAATGTATTACTCATACTTTCAACTAATCAAAAGCCATATGAAAAGCAAAAATGAAAAGTTTGTATGCTTGGTTTAAAATTTAAGTGGCAGTGGGAGGACTATCTTAAAAGAAAGAATCAAACAGTAAAACACACACACACACATGCATACAGCCACATACACATACAGCCGGAGGAAGAAAGAGAGCGAGAGAGAGAGAAATGTAAACAGAAAAATCTAATGAACAAATTGCAAACCAAGAAATAGCTGCAAATCACTTGAGACTTTTTTTTATATACAACTTGTATATATTTTGGGTTGCTTTAAGAAATGCATGGTATGGATTAATGCTAGATTAAAGAACAGAGGCATAAAAATTTAATAGTGCAATAGAGAGCAGCACAAAAAGTATAATGTATGAATTCCTTTTCAGCCCTGCAACTTCAAGGAGACTAAAAATCAGTCCTTACCGCACTACGCTGCTATAGAGCTATATTCCACGACAGGGGGTTATTGAGATGCCATTTTTATTAGCACGATGATGCGAATAATCTCACTCATGCATTCCAGTTTTGTTGTTCACACTATGGAACTGCATCTCTGTGAGTTCTATTGCTCACATGTGTCAGCACTGGAATAAAGATGACATCGATGAAGCAAATTCAAGGCATGCAGAGTTTTATCCAAGTTTATTCTGGGTCTAGTCACATTGATTATTCACACAGTGGATGATGAAAATCTTTTAGACAAACACTGAAAAATACTCAAGATTGATTATCCCGGGTAAAGGGGGAGGAGGGTTTGGTAGCCCCCCATCTGCACAACTTAGTTGGATACATTTGAAATGCATGCAAACAACAAAGATTCAACCCATATTCTACCTGGATTATTTTCACTGTTTGAATAAACCCCATATGAAATGTTATCTTCTTTATCTTACTAGGGACCATACTACTCCAACATTTCAATCCAATAATATATATGCTCTATGTAGGTATAGCAAGGGTGAGGAGTTCGATTGGTTACAGGGTTCAGTTCGGTGGGTTTGGGGACAGATGATGTCAAGGGATGGGTAACCTCTCCTATGCACATTTTACCTTCCACTATGCAGAAAATGGCACAGAGAAAAGAACTCAACTAATGCAGGAGCAAAGCTGCACATCTGCTTGGGTCTACTTATAATCCCAGTGTGCAATTTCCAAAGTGGAATTCACACAAACATCTCCAGTCACTGATTGGAAATAACCATGAGGATTGTTTGCATGTGCCAATTCAGATAGCAAGCAGCATGCAAAGAGACTCAATTGGTGCTTGAAGGAACTTTTCTTCCAGGTCCTAGCTAACATACACGTCTGCTTTGTGCAGTGTTCAGAATCCCAGTCCAGGCAGACTCTGTACTGTATTTTTACCCTGTATTGTAATGAATATTTGATGTTGTGAACTGCTTTGATCACCTTGGAAAGGCAGTATATAAATAAAGTTTTTAATTATTATTATTTATTATTATGGAGCATGAAGGAGAATTGCTACTATGGAGATTGGGAGACAGGGTAAGACCACGGGACGGGGAGGCAGGACTGTTAGAGAATTAGCAAATTTCCACAGGCTAGATTCAGATTAATTTGAGGTCCTTCATTCCTGACATAGATGACTGCAGCTTCAGAAATATATCAGTGTAAACACAATGCCTACTAGGAGTCCCATTGACTAGGCTTACTCAGCTAGGCATACGCAAAATTAAGTGTCCATAGCGTTGAAGCTGTAGCAGGAATAGATTCAAGATTAGTATATAAATTCAAAAAAGTAGAGTTCTGGGTCATGCAGATTACTTATTTTAATTTACTTATTATATTTGTATCATCCACGTCTTCATTGAAAGCGTTTGGAAGAACTCTGAGAAAGATCAAACTGAGAAACAATGACTTTATCCAAGTGAACTTTGTGGCTAAGTAGGAAATCTGAATCTGACTTTTGGTTCTCACTCCATTATACACCCCTGCCCCCAACAAAACTGTATTGTTTTTCACCTAATTACTAGTATAAATGTCAATTGTTCTCCAGAGTGCTGCTGTAGGCACTGAAAGAGAATAACATCACAATAAAGCAATTTTTTTCCCCAGAGCAAAATGCAATTATGTGAGGAGGGCAAACAGCAACTTATAGAAAGCTCTGCATGTAACAAGTGTCAGAGCCAGTGAATGACATACTGGTCACTTGGGAGCCTTTGACACTACATCATGGTAGTACTATGATTCCACTAATTGCCCTGGTTGCATCCTGGGCAATCCTGGGGATTGCAGTTTGTTCAGAGGCCCCAGAGGAGCCCTCTGAGTGACACTTCTAAATGCTCCTCCTTAAACTGCCAATCCTAGGATTGCATGGGATGTTGCCAGTGATGTCATTCAAAATCACTGACAACCATTTCTACTTTTTTGCCAAAATGTGTACATGTTAACCAAAAATTCCAACAGTTTAATGATTCATTATTGGAGAAATGTGTGTGGATGCATGCTTGCCTGCAACAGAGAGGGTAGGAAAGATCAGGACTGGGTGCTCTCTGGGTGACCCTTCCTTCCCCACCTCTGTCATTCACCCTTGCTCTCCTTCCTTTCTTCTCTACTTTCCCTTCCTTAATGGTGTTTACATATGAAACAGTGATCATCTCCTTTTTCTCCTTTTCCTTATCCTTCCCTCAGCAGAACACATGGCTGTGGCAGAGCGGAGGCTGGCTGGGAATGCTTTTGGCTTGCTGCTGCTGTTGCCAGAGAAGGTGGCTGGGAATGAATCAAAGCATGTGCCAGTTGGAAGAGACAATGTGGTAAAGTAGTTTGAGCACTGGACTATGACCCTGGAGATCAGGGTTCAGTTCCTCACTCAGCCATGGAAACCCACTGGGTGACCTTGGTTGAGTCACACACTCTCAGCCCCAGAAAACCCCATGATAGGGTTGCCTTAGAGGCATGATAAGTCAGAAATTACTTGAAGTCACACAACTAAATAAATAAAATAATAAAATAAAATAATAATAAAAATTTTATTTATATACCGCCCTTCTATATAAATAGGGCGGTGTACAACATTATAAAATACATCAATAACAATACAATAAAACAATTACAATTACATTAAAAACATTCTAGCCAGCTTGCCACTGCTGGCATAGAGGGGGGGAAGAACTAATTGGGGCCTGTATCAGTTGCCAGTTGGATGGTGAGGGATCAGCAAAACCTTTGTTTTCTGTCCGTGCAACAAGCAGTTTGACAAAACAAATACATTTTAACAACTGGTTCAGGTGAACTGTTGAGAATGACACTGGATCTTACCATGGCAGTTAAAATCGAATAATAGGATCATAGAATCATCAAGTTGGAAGAGACTGCAAGGGCCATCCAGTCCAACCCCCTCCTGCCATGCAGGAACTCACAATCAAAGCACACCCACAGATAGCCATCCAGCCTCTGTTTAAAGACCTCCAAGGAAGGAGATTCCACTACACTCTGGGGGAGAGTGTTCCACTGTTGAATAGTTCTTACTGTTACTACTGTTTAGGTGGAATCTCTTTTCCTGTAATCATAGTGCTATAAACTGCATAGTGTGAAATGTCCTCTGCACATGCAGCAAGGGCATCTACATATTCTATGGAAGGGTACACCCTTCTGCCCATGGTGTGCATTCCCTTGCAACTAGCTCAGAGAGGCAACGCAAGTGGCACACGCAGGGTCAAAGCAAACAGTTAGCAGGGCCAAGTATCTATTCAGACAGGGCATTCAACAATTAACCCAATCTGAGAAAAGCTTCACACCCACCTGAATGTTTCCTGTCTTTTGTAGTAAATGTTCTTGTAGTGCTTCAGTCCAACAAACAGATATGCTCAGCTAACACAATTACCTCCTTTTCAACCACACTCCCCAAACCATTTAATTTCTGATGTTCAACAAATGCTGTTCACAAAGAACCAGAAGGGTGAGAGGACCGTCCTCCCACTTTCTTCCTACAACCAAGTATTTGCATTTTAATTGAATCTTTGTCTGTGAAGACCACCCTGTTTAGTTTATCAAAGGAGAAGTGGGAAAGCTAATTTCACAGTTCTTGGGAGGGAAAAGACCATTATCTACTAGAATAGTTATTAATTTCCTTTACAGTTGGAATTATTAAAAGAGCGGAGGAAGAAGACACCAGCACAGTTGATTCTCATTTGCTCATTGGTAAAAACTTGTTCTTATCACAGCTATATGCCAATTTGCTCCAGCTGAGAAATCTGGACCAGTTTCTGGAAAGATGTCTTTTTAATAAAAACAAAAGGCCAATGTGAGTTTGGATGTATTATCTTCAACATTCACACCTAGCAAATTGAAAGAGTGCACTCCACATCTGTTCTTCAGAGCCATTAACATGCCATCCTCCATCCATGGAGGCAGGCGGAGAGTTCTCTAGTCCTAGCTTGCCATCATGTCATGTTGTATAAGAGTCAAGATTTCAAAATACAGAATGAAAGCTAGATAAGATAATGTAGGGGGAAAAACATCTTCTTTATTCCTATTTAAATTTTAGCTGGAATCTTTATTTGAGAATAGCAGGGAACATTGGAAAGGAAATAATCTTTAGTAGAAAATTGTCTAATAAAGATCTTTCTCTCTCCAGATATGATGAATACGTGACATACATTTTGACTGGTGGCTTCAATATTACATAAGTGTATGAAAAGTGTATGAAACTGCTAGTGGCTTCCATGTTAATAGTGTAGTGAACTCTGGGTTTTCAACCAGACTTTACATGGGGTATCCAAAGTTCTGGACCTATTTTGGCACAGCATCCCTTGAAATCACATTGAAGCAGGAACAATGCTTGAATGATGGTACTTCACCTTACTTTTTCTGCTGCTTGTTTCACAGTCATCCTGTTAAGCAGTTATAATATCATAAGTTAGATTTATGATGATGATGATGATGATGATGATGATGGATGATGGTGCTATTAATGGGCCTGAACAAATAGGCCAAAATAAAACTGCTTTGGATCACTTTGGAGGTATGCTGTTTAAATGATGCATGCGTCCTAAGAGACCGGAAGCTGTGCCAAAACCACGCTCCAGTCCTAAGGACTGGAGTGCAGCTTTGGTGCAGCTTCTGGCCTCTTAAGATGCACATGTAATTTAAACGGTACCTCCAAAGTGACCTGAAGCAGCTTTATTTTGGCCTGTCTGTTTGGGCCCAATAATAACTTTTACCCAACTCTCCCCATGGATCGAAGCAGGGATCAACAACGAATCTACAATGCACAACACTTTAGTATTTGGTAGGATGAAAGGAATGAAATGAAGCTAGACTTTCACTACATTACTCTGATCTAGCATCTTATGTCCTCACTTGAACCCCATAGTCCATTAGATCATCAGTGTCAGGTAGTGATGGTCTCAGTCTGACTCCAGTCTTCTGTAGTCTATTCTAAAAATAAAATAATAGAATCCACATTGGTCATCAGAGTTCTATTAATTTGGAAAGCAAACGTGTGTGATCTGTAAAGATAATGAATGATCTTTTCATAGAATTTATATATGGGTTAAATTATCCTGACTATGTACTTTGCTTAGGAAGGATCAAACCAGATCACAACACTTGTTGCAGGACTTCCCAGCAGAGCTTAGAAAATTCACCTTTTTGAACCACATGTTGACAGGGAGATTCTGAGCATTGTGGCTCAATTAAGTAACTTTAAGTAACTTTTTCAAAGTTCTGCTCCAAAGGCTAAGTGACCATTCAGATATGGGCTGATGGGCAGCTAACAATCCACCGTCTCCCCACCCTTGTATAAAAGTATGAAATTAAGACTGAGTACAATCAAATGCATTTCAATGATTTGATAACTATGGCCCGTTACATACGGGCTAAAAAGTACGCGGAGCACGTACTAGGGTTAAGACGGGGCGGTGCTTCTGCACTGCCCTAACCCTAGTGCGCGCTGCGCGCACACAAAATGGTAGCAGCCGTTCCACACGGCCGCCGCCATCGATACGTGACGACCGCGCGCCCCCAAATGAGGCGGCGCGGTTGTGACATATTGGGGGGTGAGGCAGGATGCCTAGGGCGCCCTTCCGCGACACCAGAAGGAGCTCCGTTTCGGAGTTCCTCCTGGTTTGGTCTGCTGGGCGCAGCCTTCAGATGGCTGCACCCAGTGGACCAAAGGAGAAAGGGGCCAAACGGCCCCTTTCTCCTTCTCCCCGCCGCCGCGGGGTGTCCTTGAGGCTTGAAGCCCCAAGGACACCCTTCCAGGCTGGTGGGGAAGGGGCCTTTTCCGCTTCCCCGCAGCCTGGAAAGCGGCGGATCGGGGCTTCAGCGGCTGCCGCTCTGGCCGCTGAGGCCCCAATCCGGCGGGGAAAGGTGCGCCTACAGCCGCCCAAAGGGGCGGTCTGTAACACGCCCAAGTTCTTAAGCAAAGACTCTGCGTGAGAAAGAATGTCCACAAAACTTAGTGCATTATCCATCAGTGGTGCTAAGTGATGATCTTCAATTGATGTACAAAGATATGTAAACCAGTTCTAAGAATGTGTTGATTACCTATTCAATTGTATTTGTTGTGGTGTTGTTGCTGTGTGTCTTCAAGTCACTTTCAACTTACAACAACTTTAAAGTGACCCTATCACAGGAGTTTAATGGCACAATTTGTTCAGAAGAGGTTTGCCTTTACCTTCCTTTGAAGCTGAAAAAAAAGGTCACCCAGTAGATTTCCATGGCCAAGCCTGGTCTCTGAGGTGGATTCCAGTGCTCAGACCACTACACCTTGCTGGATCCTTAACCATATCTGTATTTTGCCCTTTCTCCATGGAGTTTAGAACAAGTGACCAAAGCATTATCCACTTTTATCCTCACAGGAACCTCCTGGAGCAGGCTGCACTTGGAGAACCTTTCATGGATAAACAAGGATTTGAACCTGAGTCCCAGTCTGAATTGAGTATTCTGTCCACTGGGTCTCCATATAGCAGTTCAGCTGGATAGGTATAGGATAAAATGAAGCTACACATCTAGATCTGCCAACTTCTAAAAACCTATGGCGGAATCTTAGATCAGCTACTGAGTTATATCTCCTGGCCTGCCCCTCAAAACCCACCTTCAGTGCCAACAGCCACTGCTAAGAGATGGAGGTGTGTTCAGTAGGTGACTAGAGTGTAGGAGGATGATATTTCCGCCTTTTTCCTGCCAGTGAGCAATGCTGCAACACAAGGACTTGCAACAAAGGCCCTGCTTCTGAAGTTGCAGATTAGTTTGTTGGTCAGAGGAGGGTGAAAATTTCACCCTACTTATACCCTGATCAAAAGCTGAATGGAACTCCATTGATCAATCTGG
Organism: Sceloporus undulatus; assembly: GCF_019175285.1. Taxonomy (NCBI): domain Eukaryota; kingdom Metazoa; phylum Chordata; class Lepidosauria; order Squamata; family Phrynosomatidae; genus Sceloporus; species Sceloporus undulatus. The sequence continues at coordinate 146,914,807 of NC_056522.1, read as the reverse complement.
TCAATAGCTCTTAAGACTTGCTGGGGTGGTGTTTATATAGGTTAGTCATAAGATTGCACAGTCTTACTGAATACAGATACGGATCTGTAACTCTGGATTGCAAAATTGTAACTGCAATAATGAATATCAATCATAATGCTTAAGAGAGCACCACAAAAAGGAAGGTTGTACTAGTGCTAAATATCTAGTAGCTAAATATCTCCCCCATTCATCTCCCCCTATTAAGCTGCCTATTTTAAAAAGAAAGAAAAATAAGATAAAATTGGAACTGACAACATGCTTATCCCAGTCTTTATTAGGTTCAAAAATCACCAATTTAAAAGTGGGGAGGAGATCTACAAAAATAGTTATTGTGTTGATTTGGATAGTGTAAGCAGTTTAATCCCACTGTCATTCCTGGAGATCTTGAATGCAGATATGCTTGAAGTTTAGGTATAAATATATTATGATGTATCACCTACCTCTCAATTAAAATCTCTTTTTAGAACATATACTAAATTGAGCAATCTTATCTGATACAGTAATTATAGCAACATCATCAAATCAGCATTCCTGGTTTTAAAAATAACTAAGCATCCATATCTAAATAAAGCACTGGGATATTTGTGGGTAAAAAACCCAATAAATTACAGATCTAAGGGTGAACTTAATTCAGTTGGTGCAAGTTACACAATAATCAAGGCTTTCACAGCTGGAATCCATAGCTTTTTGTTTTCAAGCTATGTGGCCATGTTCTGGAAGAGTTCCTGATGTTTCACCACAGGACTTCGGAGGACTCAGACTCTGAAGACATGGAGGAGACAGATCTGGGGCTGCCTGGATCAGCAGTCTCAGAGGAGGGTCAGGAAGCTGGAGAGGGAGAAACAGACTTTATGGACTCTAGGCTGCAGGTGTTAGGACCCATGGAGAGAAGACAGGTCAAGGAGTCTGTGAGGCTAGAAGCTGAGAGAAGAACTAATAGGTTTCAGCTGAGAGAAGCAGAGGCCTTTTAAAAGACCTCTAGCTGCAGAGGTTCTTGGCAGTGGACAACCAGTTTTGCAGCCTTGTTGTTTCTGTGTTCCTTGTTCTTTGATTCATGACTCTGGTTATCTGACCTCTGGACTTGCCTTGTGACTATGCTTTTGCCTCTGCCTTTTGTTGTCACTGACTGGCTGGTATTGTGTGACAGTTGGACTGTACTCTGGACTATTCCTTGGTACATCCCCCTGCTGTGCTGCCCTCAGTAGAGGTATGGGATAAGGTCAAAGTGAGGTTTGTTTTGTTTTGTTTTTGTTTTTTTGACATCTTGAGTTACCACACCAGGTGACACCAACTCTAGTAAGGCTACTGGATAACATTCCAGATAGATAGATTCAATCAGAGAAGCCATGGCCATAAGTCTGAGCAGGGGGCTTGAGGATAAGGTGATTTGGAGATTTCTCATACACAGTCACCATGGGTTGAGGTCAACCTGAAGGTAGGTAACAACAAAAACAACAACAACTGTGGCAAGAGGTTGGAATTTGTGGACAGAGCTTACAACTGTGCAGGTAATAGAGCCACAAAATGCCTACATTGTAGGCCTAATACTGTGGGGAGTCTGTAATGAAACATGGCTCTGGGAGGAGTAAACTATCCTGTCCTAGTTCATTGGGGTGAAAAAACTAAAAGAATTTTTGGTTTTGCTGCAACATGGTCTTCATGGAAATTCTTCTCTTCATCTGAGGTACTGTTTGGATCACAAATCTCCATTCGGTTCCTGCTACTGTTCAAGATTATTATTTAAAATATCTGTTTTCTTCATTCTAACCACTACTATGACATTATTTTGGATGGGGCAAGCCTTCCTTTTCTCTCTTCCAAACTGATTTCTACAGCCAGGTTAATGGGCGTAAGAAAAATGGAAGGATTCCATGTTTGGAATTGTGGATGGCAGGAATCTACATATTTTTTAAAAGCAGCTTTCCCTTGATTTTGCACAGCTTACCTGGAAGTCTCCATTTTCCACAGTGCCATTTTGAGCAGTATAGGTGCTTCACCATGACACCCTGCAAAATGCAGATGCAATATTCTGTTTCCTATATATACCGCATCTAGTTTTGCTACCAATAATTATGATAATTACTGTTTGTATCCCAGTACAAGACCATAGATAATGGCCTAATTTCTGGGAAACATTTTTATTTTTGTCTGGAGTGCTTTTCCATTTTTAAAAACAGATCAATGCATCTACTGCATGTATGTTCCAAAGGAGCAAAAACAGTACATCATTCTGAGATCATCTTTCCCAGCTTATTGGGAGGACAGCCTGCATATAGAAATCCATGCAGCTGGATTGTTACAGGTAAAAATCAAATGAAGAAGAGGAGGAGGAAGAAATCCTATTTTCAGATTATGCTCTCATCTGAAGGGCCCTGAAATTTGGTGGAAGCAGAGTGTTATTGAAGCAGCTACCATGACAAATATAGCACAGAGCTGCCCAGATATGCTATCAGAACTTTTCACTAATATAGCTATTCTGCTGGGAAAGATAAGGCCAATGGAATGGCTAAAAATGGGATGGCATTGTGAGCTGGAAGAGGAGCGTTCAGGCATCACATCCCAATTGGCTTCCCCCACATCTGGCATGTTTAAGATGTATTGGGCTATAACTTGGGGACTTGCAGCAATTGTAGTCCAACACAACTGGATGGCAACAGGTTGGGAAAAGTTGTCATATATTATGTTCATCCAGCCCAGTAGGCCTGGTACAAGGGAGCCTGCCTTCTGATCCTAGCAGAAGAGATTTTGGGTGGGTGGGTTTAAGGGTGGTTGGGGGGAGGTTAGTTCAGCTTCCTACTTCTTCCTTGCTATTCCTGGTAAATATTAGTGTCCGTCAGATTTTCAACTGATTGCAAAGGAATTTATGTCCCTGGCTGTTTTAAAGAGAACTAACTATCATGTGGGAGAGAAGATGCCAGTGACTTTGAGATGGAGCAAGGAGGAGGGAATAATCTGCCACCGCTTGTGTCAGTGAAGCACATCCATAATTAGTGGATTCAAGCAGGAGGGAGAAAAAGTTCTGCTGGACTGCTAAATCTTGACAGAAGAGAGGTATTTTTTTTCCTTCAAAAAAAGAAACAACCCTGTGATTCTCTATCATTTAGGTTCCTACTGAATTTGCTATTCTTTTCCACTTCCCCTACAATTACTAAGCAGGTTCCTACAGACCATTCATCAGCTATAATTGGCTCAGGCACAGCACTGGTTCTTACCAGGAGACTAACCCATCATTTTGCAGCTTCCCTCTGCCCTATCACCCCTCTTTTGTTCTCCTTTGAACGGAACAGTGCCAACTGGGAAATTGCTCTCCAAGCCATTCTCTTTCTTGTCCACTTTCCTTTTTCAAAGGAGAAGAAGAAATAACATAATACAAAATTATTTTTAAAAAAACATTTTAAGAAAGACTGTTGAATGTTAGTGAATTATATTTACTTTACACTTGGACTTCTGAAATCAGCATTATAGTGTGATACAACGAGGCTGAAGTTAATATTTGCTTTTGGCTTTTTTGAAATGCAAATGTTCTGCTACGTCAAAATCAGGACTGGTAATTTCTTTGAGGGCCTTGGGTGGTCTGGAAGCAAAGTTTTTGCTCTCCCCTGCTTGGGATGCATTTTGCAAACCTTTTCAGAGCTCAGGTCTGAGGAACAAGAATCCTGAGACAGAAGAAAAGGCTCTGACTGGGGAGCTGGAGAAGAGTCCTCCATGAAAAAGGAACATTTGCCTTTTGGTCCTGGAAATGTGGTGCCAGCAAGTTATTTATTAGGCTGATATAAAACTTTCTTGTTTTCTGCAAGGCTGGATCTTGCAAGTTTGACAGTGTGCACTGAATTTAGAAGATTTTCTTTGTCTTTTGTGCTCTTGAGTGATGAGATTACTTACATCCCATCTTTATTTCAGACTGTGACTCAAGGCAGAGATAAAACAAGACAACTGTGTAGAAAGCTGCAACATCTTGAATGTGCACATAAGCTTCCCAATAGAGAAATCTTACTTTTTTGGACTTCAGTTGCTAAAAAATCCTCCAACCAGCTTGGCCAGAGCGCAGAATGGCTGGCACATTGTAGGAGATGTAGTCCAGAAAGGTAATATTTCCCACCTGTTAGACAAAGTAACATATACTCTTAAAGCTCCCTTGCAACACTTCTTGAAAAGACAGGTCCAAAGTAACCAGGCCACATTGGACATCACAGGGGATGTTTGGTTGCTCCTGAGCAATGTCTCCCCAGTAAGGCCAAGTAAAAGGCACTGATAAGCATCTCCTTGTCTGTTGCTTAAAGGTCATTGTTGCTTAAAGGATACTGAGAAACCGTAAACATAAAGTGATGAAAGCTTGGGAAAGTTACTTTTTTGGACTACAATTCTCAGAATCCTCCAAGCATCATGGTCATGGGTACAAGGGAGCATAATTTCTAAACTTTGAGTGTACAGAGAAAAGACCGGGGTTTCTCAACCAGAATTCTCTAGAAATCTAGGGTACTGCAAGAAGTCATTAGAGGTTCTGTGTGAGACTGCAACTGGAAAAAAAAATGTGTGTGTGTATGTATGTACACATACACACATATACTTATATATAATTTTATGTACAGGTTCCCTAAGACCTGAAAATTATTTCAAAGGGTCCCTCCAGGGTAAAACAGTTGAGAAAGACTGGGCTACACTGATATTAGCTGAATTTAGGTCTCATTGGAATCAATGGGGAAAAGCCATAATTTAACTTCCATTAATTTCAGTGAGAATTAAGCACAACAGTTCATATAGACTGCAGTCTCATGGGAAGGATTACCTGGGAGGAAGTACCATTAAAATTAGACTTCTAATTTAAGCATGCACATGATTGCACTATTAATCTGGATCCAATGGTAGAATGCAATTTATTTATTTTTCTATCATGACCTGAAAAGTACTCAGGTTGGCAGTCTTCAGTAAGCAGGCAGCTTTACTCACACCATGCCCTGATGTGTCTTGATCTCTAACCTACTGCTGCACTGTAAAAATAGGATTATAGCCTTGACACCGTGCCTGACCCAAGCCCAGGAGACCTCCAGATCATTTCCAAGAGTGTCACAGAGCCACATATGTCAAACAGTTGCCTAAAATGCTGGCTGGTTGGGTTGCCAGACCTCAGGGGAGTTCATCACATCAGGGGAATTTTTCTTAATTTCAAATGAAAAGGAAGTGGGGCCAGAACACATTCACGTGAATTCACTAGTTCAGCGAATTTACGTGAATTTGAATTACGTTCGAACTGACTTTCTATTGCCCAAAAATAGCTTGCCATTGCCCGAAATTACGTGTGATCACCTCTCATGCAATAATGTGAAACTCCATGATTGTGTTCAGACTGACTTCCCATTGCCCAAAATTGCATGTGATAGTCTATACCGCAATAACGTTAAACCCCATGATTGCGTTCGGATTGCCATTGGATTATACTTCCAATTTCTCTTGTCTGATAAACTCCAGAGACTGGCTCCAATTTCCCAATTCTCGGGGGGGGGGGGAGAAACCTCAGGACAAGAGCACAGCCTTGAAAGGCATATACAGTATGTGCATGTGTGCTTTCCTTATTTGTTAGGCTTGATTTTTTAAAATTTAAATGGCATATCTGAAGTGATGTTTAATGTATCATGCTTAATGGCACCACAATTGGCTGCCCCTTTTAATTCCATCTTTGTAACATTACTAGGGTTTCCCAGCTGTGACTTTATAAAAGGTCTTCCCTAAGTCTCTTTCACTGAGATCTGAGCAGTGAAAAAAAGTACATTGCAAAATATATTTTGGTATCTTAAGAGCCCAGATAGCAAATATAATATCTGTTCCTAAACTTAAGGAGGGGAGTGTCAAACATACATCTTGTCCAGGTGCCAAGTGCCAGCTCTCAGCATCCCTGATCACCAACTGGTTTGTAATAGATTGGCAAGGACTTCTGATTCCCAATTAGTTAAGAATAGCAGCCATAAAATGACTTTTACCCAGCATTAAAAATTATACTGTGAAAATAAGCATAGCTGGAGAGGAGTGAGGTTCATGAGGGTGGCTTTTTGTATGGAAGAGCCATAGGACAGTGAACTGTGCATGGAAGGAATATGGAACTGGCAGGTTGCACTACCTGTCTGTGTTACTCTCTTCCCACCCAGCCACTTTAGGGTCAGACATCATGGAAGCTTTCCTGACAAAGGCCCATTACAGACTTCCGAGAAGTGGCGGTCTGCTGCCGCCGCCGGTTGCATTGTCCAGAAACCGCAGCAGCCAAATGGCACGGTTCCCGGACGGTGCAGAGAAGGAGCGTGAAAATCACGCTCCTTCCTGGGACCCGGAAGAGATGCCGCGAGGCGCTAGTCACGCACTTGTGGCGTCAATTCTGAGGCGTGATGTGCGGACGCAGAGCGTCCGCTATGTCAAAATGGCGGCGGCCATGTGGAACGGCTGCCGCCATTTTGACGTAGTCATTATGTGCGAGGGGCAAGGCGCGTCAGGAAGCGTTGCCCCTCGTGTGTGATGACAGCGCCTCATGGGCCCGTCTGTAACGCGCCAAAATGTCTATGATATTCTCCTTCCACAGCTGCTTTATACCAAAACCATTGCTCATGGAGTTGATATAGATTTGATGAGAAACCTATAAAAAGAAAAGTCCTCCAAAACCATTACAGTACAAAGTTGTGAATATATTAGACCCAATTCATCTTCATTAGGTTTACTGATTTCTGCAGCTAAGGAGAAGTTCGGAAGAAAACTGTTCCCAGAGCTTAGCACCATGTCTGCTCCTTTTTCACAATGCTTTTTAAAACTGTCTTTTGGGCACCCTAAACAATTTTCTGATATTGCCAACTGACTTGGCTTGTGGCATGCTCATTGTTTTCATTTTCCCTTCTCAAAGGTTATTGGGCTGCCCTCCAGGTGCTATTGTCTCTTCTGCTAGCTTTTTAAAGTTTTCTGGTCATGGACACAATATTATCTGAATTTTGATAAAAGGTCAGAGTTGGGAACTGGAAAATAAATAAATAAATAAATAATAGAGACATAAGTGTGCTATATAAAAGGCATTTCAAAATGGAGACAAGTGAAGAATCTCCTCCAGCAAAGTCACCATGCCTTTCACTTGCTAAGCTTTATATTTAATATACAGGAAAGAAAAGGAAAGCTTATCCCACCTTTACCCCCTTTCCTTTCTGTTACAGTAAATTGAATCTAAATGCTTAGCAAGTGAAAGGCCTTGTGTGTGAGAGAGAGGGTGTATTTCTTACAGTGATCAACAAAGAGAACTTTGTTGAACACGTTTCTATTGTTAAATATAAAAGTGAGCTGGATATGTGCTGGCTATTTAGAACACTCCTTTAGATTGCTGTTATGCCTGAAGATATAACTGAAAGAAGATACCTGGATCCATATAGGATGTGAGTTGCTATAGTATCTAAAAAGAATAAAATAAATAGCATGTCCAACGAGTTTAGTATAGAAGAATTCTGGTTTACACAAGGATACAGTCAATCACTAACAACACATATTTCTTGGAGTGATTAACAAATTCAGTTTACAATTTAATGTTAATTCACATGTTAAGTTCTGTTTGTTAATCACTCTAAGAAATTTGTGATTAATTGCAATCTTCTGGAATCCACAGCAAAATTGTCAGAAGTCCTGAGTGTGTGTGTGTGTGTGTGTGTGTGTGTGTGTGTGTGTGTGAGAGAGAGAGAGAGAGAGAGAGAGAGAAAAGTCTCCTGATGATGTACGCACTGATGACCTTAACACTGGTGCCAATATTCCATGACAGTACCAGAAATGGGGAGAGACGGGGAAACGTTTCCAGGGCATAAGTTTTCATTGTAGAGTGTAACATCCAAACATTCCTCAGTATAAAAGTTTTATTCTTTCCCTTCTATTTCCTCTCCACCCTGTTAGCACTAATGAGTAAAGTTACTTCTGACTTTTGAAGAAGGAGCAGCAGAAGGCGACATGGAAAAGAGGGAAGACACATTTTTCTTCCTTGTCTTGCCACCAGATTTTCTATCAGATTTAAAATTTTAAAAAACTGAAAAATTAGCTGTATGCTTTGGCAGAAGTGGGGGGAGTGCAAGGGGGGGTCTGCATCTTCCGACAGTTCATTAGTGTTTATTATTCTAAAATAATATCTTTATTTTTTTAATAATATCTTTATTCCTTTAAGCCTGGTTTAATGGGAAATTAAGGTACAAGTGCACGCGCGCACACATTGATTCAGACCACTTATTCCTCTAGTCTGGTGCTGTCTATTCTGCCCGACAGCTGTTTTCCAATATATCCCAGGAAGTGATATTTCCCAGGTGTGCTATCTGAGATCTCTGAAAAATTGGCTATATTTAAGAACAAAACAGGATATGTACACAGGACGCCCACTGTTTCCCCAAAGACTCCATTTCTCACCTACTCCAACTGTTTGTCCCCCCCCCCCCCCCCCCCCCCCCCCCCCCCCCGCTTAACAGGGGAAATATATTTATCACACAATTTTTTTAAAAAATGCACAGAGGGAAGGTTTTGATAGGGGAAAGTGGCAACAGAGAAAGAGTTAAGCATCCCCTTCTCCACCCCCACCCCTGACTTGGAATTGTTTCCTGTTTCTCCCCATTTCTGGTACTGTCATGTTAATATAATCAGTATGTACATCATCAAGATGTCCCTGTGTACTTTTGGTGCAAAAGATGTTTGTGTTCATCAGATTCACAGCCCCTCTGGAAAAGGGGGATCCCTAAACCCAAAGAGGATACTATCATGTTTACTGACTGGCACTCTTTTTAGCATTTTTTAGCACCTTTGAAATGAACTGGAAAAAAAGGAGTCGGCAGCATGAGCTTTCGTAGACTAAAGTCTACTTCCTCAGATGCACATGGTCTCAAAGGTGCTACAAGATCTCTCTATATACCGATTCTACAGACTAATACAACTATATTTTTGAATTCTGTTGTTAGCACTGAATATGAAGCATTCATTATGAAGCAAAATATGTGCATTTTGTAATTTATTCATAATCTGAACATATAGAGGGAAAACATACTTAACACACCTAACACATTGTTTAGTGGTATCTTGCAGGGTGTGTGTGTGTGTCAGTGGCCAGCTTTCCTGTTCTATTTTTGCTCACTCTGCCACCACATGTAAGGGCCCATAATTGTAACTACTTGTACTTGGGATTTTCAGGAAACACCTTGGAAGAATTATTGTTTTGGACTACAGCTGCCAGAATCATCCAGCCAGTACAGGTATTAGTTTCTGGGGCTTTAAGAAATGTGGACTGTTAATATAAAATCTATACACTGTATAACCATCTCTTACAACAGATATGTGTTCACAATACCCAAGAAGCAGAAATTTAGATTTTAAAGAAGAGTCTAATGATTAGACACTACATAAACTTCTGCACCCATGAGCCTGTGCTAGAATAGAAGTGAGAGATTATGGGAGCTCCAGTCCAACAACACCTGGAGGACTACAATCATTCAACCCACCTTATACACTGGACAATCCAATTAATATTATTGCAAATCTTTCACAGTTTATAGTAGTTAACAAAGGCCTTATTCCCACTTACAGATAAATCGGTGTGCGATCCAAATCAATGGATCGATTTGACATCGGATTGTGGTTTACACTACACTTGCCCCCATTGTATTTTCTGTCATTTTCAGGCATCAAAATAACCCACTTGTGGTTCGCATTTATCAATGAATCGATTCCAAACGATTCGATTCCAGCTGGCCAAAGGGCAAATTTGTGGATGATGGTATAACTTCCATTATTTCTCTTACCCACCCCTCTCCTGGCTTGTGCACGCATACGCATGCACACACACACACACACACACACACTGGAATTGCCTATCTAATAGGTTTTCCGGACCTTCAAAGCAAGTTGATGGATGGGGGAGGGAAGGGGGGGAGGATGTAGTTAGGAAGCACCCCCTTCTACTTATGTTGGATCTTGCTGTTCTGCCAGCAGAAGTCCAGCACTGGATATTACCCAAAAGTATTCCTCAATGAAAAGCTTTGCTTTAAAACATGCTATCAAAAAGTACATTTCTTCTTAAAATACTTCTATACTGCCTCATAGCTAAAGATCCCTCACTCCTAGTTTACCTCCTCACAGATCAATTTCCTCCAAGCCACTTTCTTCGTTTCTTAACAGCCCTGTTTTTTTCTAAGTGTGCATTAAGGAATTTATTCCTTCCCCTCAAGTGTTAGCGTTTTGAAAAGGTTGCATCAGTGCCAGAAATATTTATTTGTATGCTTACTGACAAAACACCAGGATAATCCCGCCATTTCTAAATGTAAGAAGGTCTTACATTATAACATACTTGACCTAAGCTGTTTGGGAAGACGTTGAAAATTCTCTCAGAATTTAGTGCGATGGCTGTGAATTAAAATGACTCCAAAGGTTTCTTTGGAAATGCCCATTTAGAGACACTGAAGAGGATTTGCTTGACTTTACAAGATCTATATTGTGCTCATTCTTTTTATCGGGGCTTGACATAAGCTGCAGCAGGAGTGATAGACAGGAAATAATGAAGAATCATGGCATTCGGTCCCATGGTTCTTCAAATCCCTTTTATTGATCTGATTTACCCAGTCCATTATCCCCCACTGGATGCAACCAAAGAGCTGACCCTCATTCTTTTGAGAGGTAGAGTTTGAAAATCCTACTAAATGCTATGAAACGGAAAGGTAGATTTAATCACTGAGGTCATCAGGAACCCATAGATGGGCCAATTGGAGTCCTTCCATCTGGCCCCTAGTGCGTCTCGGATTTTGTGAAATATGAGAGTACCTTGGTGGAAAGGGCAATGTTGGAGGATAAACATCTTTTCATAATCCAGGAGGCGATGGGAACATTAAGGGCATTTACTGAAATGCAGTTAGTGCAATAAAACAAAAGATGGATTCCTCCCATAAAGGATAATGAATGATATTGTAATTTATTCCCTGTTGTTTTGATACAGTGCTGAAAAATCTCAGATCAGAGTGAATTTAGTTTTCATTTGGCCAAATGAGGTGAAGGATAAAAGGATTGTTAAAGAGAGATAAAAAGTCTGATATCGTTAGTGCCTCTCAGTGGGCTGTTTTTTATAGAAATGGTGGAAGTGAAATACAGTAGGACCTTTCCTATCTGACCCTTGGTCTTTCAGTCATCAGCTATCCATACGTATGTGGTCAGACAGCAGGAGAATGGAAAGGACTATATTTGCCTGATACCAAGTGGACAAAAAAATACGACATTGCAAAACAAAATGTTGATCATCTCCCTCATCATTTCAAAGAAAAAATGTCCACAAATGTAAATTTAAAAAGAAGCAAATGCTTACAGGTTGCATGACCGCAATATGAAATGACTTGCCCAAGGAGAGAGAACAGATTCATAAAATAGGGAGGGTTCCCAAGGGTCATATAGTATAACCCCCTGCCATGCAGGAATATGCAGCTGAAGCCTCCTGAGAGATGGTCATCCAACTTCTATTTAAAACCTTCAAAGAAGAAGAATCCACCACCCTCTGAGATGGCCTAGTCCATCCTCAAAAAGCTCCTATGGTCATGAACCCCCCCCCCTCAATGTTTAGGTGGATTCCCTTTTCTTGTAAGTGAATATCAGACTCCAGAATAAATATCTATGATCCTCCAAAATAGGTACATGAATGAATGATTTCCCTTGAACTCAGTGAGAGGCATGCTAAGAATCATGTTGAAGGACACCAGTGTAGGCAGCACAAGTTGTCATAGGCTGCATCTGCACTGCAGAAATAATATACTGTAGTTTGAGACTGCTTTAATGGCCATGGCTCAATGCTATGGAATTCTGGGATTTGTAGTTTTGTGAGATATTTAGCCTTCTCTGTCAGAGTGTGCTGGTGCTACAGCAAACTACAAATCCCACGATTCCATAGTATTGAGCTATGGCAATTAAAGCAGTGCCAAATAGGATTATTTCTGCAGTGCAGATGCAGCCTTAGAGAGACCTCAAGCATCATACAATCCAATGCTAAAACATTCAAGGAACCAATTACTGCAACACCCCAGTAGATAAATATGCAGCTTTCTCCTAAAACCTATCATGAAAAAATATTTTGGAGGAGTCAGCTCCACCAACAGCTTCCTAATATTTGTTCTAAAATCAGTTTTATAAAGAGCATTCATTGGTCCTATGTTTTACAGAAACAGAAAATAAACAAGCTCCATCTTGTTTTGCTAAAAACAGTTCCCCAGGCTATGCTATGGCCTAATGCTTCACACAATATAATGTAAGAAAAGCCAATTTAAAAATTACAAATTACAAATAAATAAATCTGCATTTGCCTCAAGCATGATAATTGCAGTATTCAAGGTACCACTTTGGGTAAATGTTGAATTTTTCAAACAGCAACAGCCTTAACATCAATGAAGACCAGTTATTTCACAAGCAATTATTCTGAGGAAACAATTCATGCTGTTCTTTGCTTTTATGTGGGAGAATTTGCATGAATAGAGAGTAGGTAGCATTTGATTAAACATTAGCATTCAGAGATACTGCTTAAATTACTCTTGCTTTTAGAAATGAACAATGATTTACTGGTTCCTATGTGTGTGTGCTTGGATGCACGCGTGTTTTGAGGCACTGTTTTCCAAGCAGAGCAATGATATAAAAAAGCACTTTGGGACTGGGTGTAGTCTCTAGTGATAATCTAACAGACCGGTCCTAAAACGTCTTGTATCCAGAACTAACTATTGACACAGCATCACAACATCATACCAGTGTTGGAGTGATGCATGTCTGGAAATTGAAGAGTAAATGAAAAATTGTTTTTGGGACAATGTGTGATTTTTCAAAGTTCAATTGAACTGAAAACACTGAGATTAAAGCTTCAACCCTAAACATATTTACTAGGGAGTAAGTCTCACTGAACTTAATTTACTTAAGCATACCTAGGTTCTGGGATACACGTGGTATAGCCCCATATATAAAAAGAGTCAATTGAATGTGTTTCCTGTGGCTCTCTAGGGCAGTGGTTTTTGACCTTCGGTGCCCAGCTGTTGCTGGACTATGTATCTCAGAGTCCTTGATCACTGGCCATGTTGGCTGGGGATTCTGAGAGTTTTCATCCAACAATGTCCAGGGACCCAAGGATGGGAACCTTTACTTCAGGAGACTGAGTGACAGTATGGCCAATATAATCTAGGGGAAAGATGGTCCCAGAGAAGATAGGTCCCAGTTCAACAATCCAAAAGATATCATCTGCTATCCAGTCTTCTTACATCATAGTTTAAAAAAAGTAGACAGAAGAAGAGTAGAAAAATAGAGAATAGTTACCTATGGAAGATGTCTATGAGAGATAGAGGTATATATGAGAGTAGAAGTGTCTTGAAGAAGCATAGCAGAAAGCAGGGGTGTAGCTACCAAATAAGAAATCTATTCCCCTCATTAATTTTTCCTTTACTTCCCAAATATCTAGCATTGCAAGGAGAGAGAAACTGAAAATTATTCACACTCAGAATTCTTATATTTGCTGTGCCTGCATCCCATTGGAAATTTCTTCTGCCCCTTTTCTTTGGAGGCCTACATTCTGTTTCCAAATGCTCAGCTGGAGTTTTAAGTTACTGTAGTGTTAGAAATTTGGGAAATGAAGGAAAAAATCCTGGGGGAAAACAGAATCCTTATTTGGGGAAATGCCATTGCCCCCACTTCCCACCCATCAATACCCCTGGCAGAAAGCTATAGTCAACTAGTCTACAAAGGGTCAAAAGATGTTCCTTTCCCCCCTGTTCTAGGGCTCATTTCCGAGTTTTTACTGCATACAAGCAAGTTTCTCCTTTTCTTTTTAAAGTGACCAAATGCATCAGGACCTGAGACAAAGAAGATTATCGCACTGGGGTAAAACCGTTCCCCAGAGTGTTCTCACAGGCGTGAGCACGGAGCGTGATGGGAACCTGATGGGACCCAGAACGCTAGTTTACTGCACAGTGGAACACCGCCGTTGCAGCTGGGCCTTCCCATCAGGTTCCCAATGTGTTCCAGGAGACGCCATTTCTGGGGTCAGTTTCAAAGCAGTTTCAAAGTCAGTGCGATAATCTCCAAAGTTGTACAAAGAGGTGATTTTGACAGATTGCAATATGAAGGTAAGAAAAGCTATACCATCTAAATTTCTGTTTTATGCCACTATTAAATAAAGCTCTTCCTCTGCAGCTGGTCACTATTTTCTATCTTGCTGACTTTGTCCCCATCTACACTGCAGAATTAATGCAGTCTGACACCACTTTAACTGGCAAGGTTCATTGTTAAGGAACTCTGGGACCTGTAGTTTTATGAGCTATTTAGCCTTCTCTGTCAGAGATCTCTGGTGCCAGAACAAACTACAATTTTCAGGATAACATAGGATGAATCCATGACAGTTAAAGTGGTATCTGCATTAATTATGTAGTGTGGCAGCAGCCTCAGGGTGCCTCTACACTGTAGAAATAGTTTGAGATACCACTTTAACTGCCATGGCTCCATCTGACAGAATCTTGGGATTTGTAGTTTTGTGAGGCACCAGCACTCTTTGGCAGAAAAAGCGAAAGATCTTCTAAAACTACACATACCTGGATTTTATTTGATAGAGCTACAGAACTTAAAGTGGTGTCAAGCTGCAATATTTCTATAGGTTAGATGCACCCTTAGTCCTTCTGTCAAAAAGGAAGGAAGGAAGGAAGTTACACTAGGGCCATTGAGGTGACCCACCTTATGTAGCTTCCAAACCATCCATTGGTTTAAGATGATATAACAGTAGACTTCGCCAACAAAGCTCCATGGCATCAAGCATTCATTTAAAGTGGAACAATCTCCATGAAAAAGTCAGATGCCATTTGGCATCTGACTTTTTCATTGGGATTGTTCTACTTTAAATGAATGCTTGATGCCATGGAGCTTTGTTGACAAGGTCTACTGTTATATCATTGTGTGTGTTACATATATACACATATATAATGAGGGTTAATGAAATCAACCATACACTGACTTGGAAAAGGTGATGGATGAAATGCAGACACTATGACAAGTTGGCTGTAGTTTAGATCTTCAGGAACACTATTACCAATTGCATCATAACTTTCCAGTTTTGAATGTAAAAGAAAACAAACCTCCTTTTTAAAAGAGAGGGGAAACAGAGAGAGGGGGAGATTAATTTTGAGCAACGCTAGGTGACATACAATTACTGTGCCTGCACAGTTCCATCATGTTTTAGCAAATATTTACAGATCACTGAGCTGTGATAACTGCTGCAGCTGGAACTAAGAGAGCATTAAGAGGTGCAGGCCAAAATGGATTTTATTGCTTCATATATTTTGATCCTTCAGTACAAATTTCAGCGTAATGTATGCTTATTGGAAGTGGGACAAAATAAAAACCATGCCTAGTTTTGAAGGACAGACCAGACAGTAATTCTCAGAATTTCCCAGCCAACATGAGTCTGGCAGGGAGAACTATAGGAGCTATAATTTTTGTGTCTTTCAAAGTATCTTGACGATCTGTTGTTGCTGCGTGCTTTTCAATTATTTCTTCTTTGCAATGATCCTAAGGTAAACCTGTCATGGAGTTTTCTTGGCAAGGCTTTGTTCAGAGGAAGTTTGCCACTGTCTCCCTCTAAGAGAGTGTGACTTGCCTAAGGTCATCCAGAGAGTTTCCATGAAGGAGCAGGGATTTGAGCCCTGGCCTCCTGGACCAATATACCACACTGGCTCTCTATTCAATGTGAGAGATCTGAAAACTCAAGAAACACCACTTTGGGTTGTACGGAGGAAGTAAATTAAGGTTAAAAAATGAGGCAAATTAAATGAATGAATGAAATGATTTATGATTCATGAAACTGCACCTCGACAGCATTTCTACTCATAGACTAGTATAAATTTACTTTTGAAATCTGCTCTTAAATATAGTGGCCCTGTAATTGCATCATCTCAAGACAGCCTTAATATACCAAATGCCTTAGAGTGTTCAAGACCAGAGGATCTGGGATGGTTAAAAACTTTGGTAGTTCGATATAAGACGAGTATGGAAAGTGCCTGTTATGAACAGGATCTCTTTTCACCCTAAAGGCTTAGATCCCCAGCACTATAAAGATCTCGTTCAAATCTAAGGAAAAGCTCGCCTTTCTTAAGGTTTACCAACAATCCTGAAGCATCTCCTGGCTAGAATTATATAAAACAAAAGTGCTTATTGGTACAGGCTGAGTCTCTCTTAGCCAGACTTCCAAAATCGTCCACATGGGTGGCTGAGATAGGGGAGTTTATCGCGTTGGTTTTGCTCCCACAAGAGACAGGGATGTAACTTTAAGAAAGCCAATCTTATCACATTTCGCCATCACCAGGGAGTATGCAGTCTGTTTGCAACCAAAACTTCTCCAGGCTCCTCCTGTATCTTTTCAAGAATGGGATTTTCCCATTCTTGAAAAGATGTGGCAGAAGCCCAGGTTGCAAATGGGCTGCATACTCCTCGGCAACGGGAGCAAAGCCAATGCGATAAACTCCAGTGACCCCTTTGCTTTCTGATGGTTCAGTGTACACAAACTTGGTATCATGCACAACCTTATTAAAAATGTTGTATATAAAATTATCTTAAGGCTATGTGTATAAATTATATGTGAAACATAAAGTGAAATTTATGGTTAGACTTGGGTCCCATCTCCAAGATATCTCATTATGAATATACAAATATTCCAAAATCTGGAGGCGGGGGGAATCTGAAATGCAAAACAGTTTGGGTCCCAGGCATTTCAGATAAAGAAGACTCAGGCTGCATCAGTCTAACAGAAATGATTAGAAAGACTAGAGTGAAAGAAAACACCTTTAAAACTCTATATGGCTTATGAAATTCTACATAGCTTACGTCCAGATGATCTGAAAGACCATATCTCCCCATTATTAAGATCCATAGGTGAAGCTTTGTCTCAGTTCCACCACCATCAGAGGCTCGCTTGGTGAGGATCCTAGGATCTTCTTTGCACTGTGGGCTCTACTGACAGATGCTACATCCATGCAGCTTTCTTTTGGTGGGTGGCAAATCTCTCCTCCTTTCTGCATTACATACACACAGAGTCAGGGAGCTGGAGGGGCAGCCATGGAGAAGAGGCAGTCTCCTTCTGCCAACCCATTGGACAGCCTATGGGTACATCTACACTGTAAAAATAATGCAGTTTGACATTACTAAGTGCTGTAGTTCCATCCTATGGAATCCTGGGATTTGTAATTTTACAAGGACTTTAGCCTTCTCTGCCAAAGGGTGCTGGTGCCTCACAAACCAACAAATCCTTGGATTCTGTTGGATGGAACCATGGCAGTTAAGTGGTGTCAAACTACATTATTTCTAGGTTGCAGATAGACCCTAAATCTGGATTCCATTCACCATTGTTATTTACATATTGTTAATAATATTAATAACTATATTACATTTTTTTAAAATGTGGTAGTCCCAATGAGTCATTGTAAGTATCCATCTAGCTATGTCCAGTGTTATTCTTCCTCATAGTGTTTCTGTACAAATGCATAGTTCTAGGCCTGCTCTCAACCTGATGGTTAAGATCTATGCAGCAAGTGCTTCTATATTTGATGCCAAGAAGTGGGAATCATGCATCACTCTCCAAATTTTGTTGGATTGCACCTCCTAGTAGTCCTAGCAGGTGCAGCCAATGGAAAAGAATGCTGAGAAATGCACCCCAACAACAACTGAAGGGCCCTACAATTCTCACCCATTGTATGGGCTAGGCTGGGTTCATTCAACATGGGAAAGAGGACATTTTGAGTGGCATGCCTATAGAAATTACAATGTGTATCCCAGCCCATAATTCTAGCAATTAATTTCCTCTTTTACTCTTAAATAACTACAACATTTTATCTTGCCTAACCTTTACATAGACACACACATCTCCAGAGAAAGTAATTCATTTACCACCTTATCTAGAAACTGGTATCTGTCAGAATCTGACCTTTAGAGAAAATAATATAATGTGGCTGCAACTTAACTAGAACAGAGACTAGGAGCCAGTGAAGCTTTCATTTGGGTGGACAGGTTTCCTTTCTGCTAGACCTTTATGGCTTGACAGAAAAATAATTACCTTTGTTATATTTTCTCATCTTGATCTGTTTGGGGACTGCATCTTTTAGACCATCCATCATGATCTTTCAACAGCTGCCTTTGGGTTGCAGCCCACTTTGGTGTAATGTAAAGCTTCAACAATGCCAGGCAGTGGGAGGTGAAGTAGGTAGATTACTCTTGTTAATTA
The DNA here is from genome assembly GCF_019175285.1 of Sceloporus undulatus. NCBI lineage: Eukaryota > Metazoa > Chordata > Lepidosauria > Squamata > Phrynosomatidae > Sceloporus > Sceloporus undulatus. The sequence goes on along the minus strand of NC_056522.1, from coordinate 146,896,536 downwards.
AAAAGAAAAGAACCTGCAGTAACTCTAACTGCCATTTGTTTTTAGCAGCTAGAACAGGTTGCTCAGGCCCAAGAAAAAGTGTATATCTTATACTGCAGAATTCTATGCTCCACAATTGTTTTGTTTTCATCCGCTTGATGCTTTATGTGGGCATAGCTGGAGATCAACTCTGGGAGAAGGTTATTGCTTTCATGTTTCATCTGGCTGGCCATTGTGATGGTCTAGACTGGCTTTTGATCTAATAAGCCTCTCCTTATGTCCTTATGGTTCCACAAAGCTGTACTAGTCAATAGGCTGCCAAGATCTCAGATGGGGTATGTATGTGTGTTTATACACACATGCCTCAAGCCTCTGAAATAGATGTTTCGGAGAACTGAAAGTTCTGTTACTCCAGCAACAGAATATCAATAAAAGTTAAAACATTATTAAGCCCATCTGCTTTGCAAATAATTTGATGGTCTCTGAAGGAAACCCAGCCATCATTTCCAATAGGACAGTATAGTTGAAATAATTACATTTTGAAGTGCTAGTTATATTGGATGTCATCCTGTTAGTAAGTTATGGTGATGTACTCGATTGCAGCTGCATTTTTAAAAAATCATTGAATAGCTCAGAAATCTGTTTTGACAATGCAATGACCAACAACAGCTCTCTACCACAAAAAGAAAAACCTTTGCAACCAGTGCAAGCTCCCATATCCAACATGACAATTTCTAGGTTGTCAGACAGCTATTTTCCTTTCACTGGACACACTGTGACAACTACCTACAGGGATATCCAAGTGTCCTTAGGATGTCTCTGCAGATAATGATGACAACAACAACAATAATTATTATCTTTTAACTGCCTCTCCCTATAGATTGAGACAAGGATCCCTAGGGAGTCTGGTGGGAAATCAAATTAAAAAGTATGTGTAAATTAACCTTATTATCACCAGGGAGTAACAGCAAGTTTTCCTTGACAACTTTATGATCTTTCCAGCAAAAAGCCTTGTCAAACATAATTAGTATAATTATTGAAGATGGGAGATATCAGTAATTTATATTTAATTACTATGACACAGGGAACAGCAAAGTTGTTAAGGAAAATGACCAAAGGACTGCAGTCTTTTGTACACTTACCTCTGGGAATAAGTCCCTTTAAACATAGTAGGACTTTTTGTCAATGTACATAGGGTTGCATTGTAAGATAAGAACTGAAATAGAAATGCTCTTACTCTAGGTACTAGTTCTACTTTACCCTCACTTGTTGTAAGTTTGGGTGTGGTCTCTGGTGGTATTACCATGCTTTTTATCCATGATGTTATTACTGCCATTACTTGAAAGGGAAGAATAAAAAAAAATGATGGTAATAAGTTTTGGCAAATTACTGCCTACAAAAATAAATCACAGCATAATTTCAGTGACTTTTGTACCTAGACCTAAACTAACATGGTATTATGAACTACATCTGTCATCAATCTTGCAAAGAAATTTAAGATAGGTTTCAAAGTCACTTTTGTGCTCAGTTATTCACATTAGGTGGTATTGGCTCTCCTCCAGCAGAAGGCATTCATCAGTGAAACAGGGAGGAGGGCAATTTTCAGGGCTATATGGCCACTGCTCCCACCTCGATTGCCATGACCCTTTAATACAGTTTCTAATAATAATAATAATAATAATAATAATGTTTATTTATATACCGCTTTTCCAAATTAGATCATGTTGTGGTGACGCCCCCAACCATAAAATTACTAATGTCTTGGTTCCTAAGACCATCGAAAATACATGTTTTCCGATGGTCTTAGGTGACCCCTATGAAAGGGTTGTTCAACCCCCAAAGAGGTCACAACCCACAGGTTGAGAACTGCTTGACTAGACAACTGACACAAGAGCGTCAAACAGTGTGATGGGGTCAATGGACAGACTTGGGTTCCTGTCAGCTAATCCTGGTTCAGGCTGACTGTGAGGAAGGGGCTGCCGGGGAAGAAGTGAGTGACTGGGAAGTCAGTTGAGTTAAGGGAGTTAAGTCCAGTTGAGCTAGTTGAAGAGAGTTCTGCTCAGGAGAGTTCAGTGCAGAGCAGCTGAGTGGGAGTGGAGGGGGAGTAGGCGATGAAGACTGTTGAAAGCAGTTGAAGGGAACTGAGTTGACAGAAGGATACTGAATGGGAGAGAAAGTGTATTGGAGATTGCAAAGAGGAAACTGAGAAATGCCTGCAACTGTAATATTTATGTAACCATTCCACCTTGGAACTATGCTAAGTCATCTTCTTCTTTTGCATCCCCATCTTCTCTGCTACTGCTATAGGGCCCATGTTGCTTCTGCCTAGATTTTCAGATGGATTGGCATTTTAACATTAAAATATACCTGCGTATAGAGATGATAATGTAATTGGCAGAAATTTTTTGGTCATAGCTGTTACTGTTCCTAGGTTGGGCTTACCCCCATGTTATTATATGTTTAATCTTTTAATTTAGCTGTTGGAAGAGAAGAGAATCCCAAGTAGAAGCTTACCCAGAGAGTAAGCTTCCATATAGCAGTGGCTCCCTTGACAGTGCCATAGAACTGGGCTGTCTGAAACTGAGTAAGCTGTCCAAATCCAGAACAATCGTAATGCCACATTTGCCATGATAATAGAAAGTCAGCTAGACTATACGGTATGTCATGGGACAGTAGCATTGCCACCTTGTCCAAATATACAAAGGTAATTAACTAACCATGTGAAGAGAGAGAGAGAGAACAAATAGTAAAGGACAAAGGGAAAGACTTTGAGGTGGATATTTCTAAAAACTTTAGAATGTATAATTTTAAAAATCCTTTAGTACATTAAAAGCTTTTAATTACCTGACCTTGTTGTCTACAATCGGCTTTCGACTTTTGCAGATTTTATTATTTATGGATTTGATTAATATGTTCTCTCTAGGAATCGCTAGGTCCTCCAGAAAAATTCTGCTGGATGTTGACTTTAGAGTTATGCTTGAGGACCTAGAGATTCCTAGAGAAAACACTTCTCTGGGCATTTGTAGTTCCTCCAGCATGGTTTTATAGTCAAATTCTGGCAGATGTTAACCATAGAGTTCTGCTGGAGGACCTAGAGATTCCTAAAGAGATGTTTTCTCATGTTAAAAAAAGTAGTGTTTTTTATTTGCAGTTTTCCCACTTTTACAGGGGTCCTGTGCCTTTAACCCCAGCGAATGTGGAGGACCTACAAGAACATACAAACCCCAAATTTGGAAGATTGTTTAATGCATCTGATGAATGGGCTACCGCCCGCAAAAGCCCACATTAAATTGATTAATCTTAAAATTGTTACACAACTCTTTTTTAGTTTTGCTGCAGCACACTAACACAGTTGGAAATGAGGCCAATCCAATGAACAGCAGCTGTGAATAGATGAAGTGTATGTTAAGGGTCATCAGAAAAATAATTGAAAAATAAAACTGTCAATACTATAAACACTTTTTGACAAGTCAATAGTGTGATTATACTTGGAATATAATTCTGGCTGCTACATCCCAAAGAAGTATGTTTGTAGAGCTTTAAAAAGTGTGGAAAGAGGCACCCAAAATGATTAGACCATTGGAGTGGCATTCTTATGAGGAAAGGTTGCAACATGGGGAGTCTTTAGGTTAGAAATAAGGCAGGTAAAGGGGGATTTGACAAATTCAGTACTGTATGTCTAAAAGTACAAATGGCATGAAGAAAGTGGATAGAGGTACCTCTATACACTTTCTCCATGCCATTTGTACTTTCCCAGAAAATTAGAACTACTATTCTCCCTTTCCCAGAAAACTAGAACAACTATTCAGGCTCATCTGAGATGAAACCTCATTGTACACAGTTGGACTTACTTTGAAATAAATATGCACAGGATTGTGCTGTAAAAATTTCTGATCAATTAACCTAACAGATTACTTGAGCAAATGTTGCAACTCTAAATTAAAAAGAAGTTATGCTTGTGCCTGGATAATACAACACTTCAGAATCATAGCCAAGTGTTAGATGATGCCAAGTATCTTCAGTGATCCATGAAACCTCATTATTCTGGCCGTGAAATACAAGCATACTAAGTACTGTTCACAATGAAATCTGATAGGGGAAATCCCATTACTCCTCTGTTCATTTGTATGCAAAATGACAAGTTTGGAAGAGAGAGTGGAATACTGTTCTGTACTAATTACCAGTTCAGCAAAACAGCTTTTCCACCACAATTCTTGAATATCCCATCACAGGCAGTTGCAGTTAGGAGGAGCACTGGTTTGATTTGAAAGGCCAAACTGAACTCCATTCCACTTAATGTCTTTGCTAACTGATTATATGAGTTGGTGATCTTCTTTTCCTGTTTACTAAAACTGAATGCTAAATTAAAACCTTTGATCCGATATGTCAGGATCCAAAGTGAAAAACTGTGAATTACAAGTGATTTCAATGAGAGTGTTAAGCACATGTGTATGTGTGGTGTGTGGGATGGTGGAGTGATCTTGCCTCAAGGGAGCAAACTTGAGAACAGCACCATTACAGGTTTCCACTTCAACACTAAAACTCTAGATTTTTTTAAAAAAAAATCTTTATTTTTTTAAAAAACCTTCTAGCACATTAGCACTAAAACAGTAAGGTTGTGTGCTCAAAGGATCACACACACACCACACACCTGAGAATTAAGTTGAAGGTAACTTCTAATGTTGTTCCCTCCACCCATTTTTGCAAGCAGAAAATATCATGCACAAAGCAGGCTTAGACTCCAAGGAAGTAGGACTGAAGATTGGAGGGAAAACATGTTAACAGTCTAAGAGGTGCAGATGACACCTTGCTAGCAGAAAACAACAAAGACTTGGAACGATTACTGAAGAAAATGTGAAGGGAGGCTTAATGCTGAACATCAAGAAAACAAAAATAATTATTATATAAATTATTATTTTTGTTTTCTTGATGTTCAGCATCAAGCCTCCCTTCACATTTTCTTATATAAATACAGCCTATAGGGAGGACTTATATAAATTCAGCCTAGAAGATGATGAAATTGAACTAGTTAAAGATTTCCCATACCTTGGATCTGTCACTGATCAAAATAGAGATTGCAGCTAGGAAATCAGAAGACAACTAGGGAGATTACCACATGAGGCTAAAAAGCGGTATTTTAACAGGATAAAAGTGGTTTTGGCCAGTATGTTATCATTGTCACAAACCACTTGTGGGTGGCCTCATTCACTGGTGGGTGGGAGTTGGAAAGGTCTTCCTCCTTGTGCCCCAGCTAGCCACTGAAGATACCTCTTTGCTTGACTTGGCTGCTGACCGATAAGCAGTGGCATCATTAGGGAGGTGCAGGGAGTGTAGACCACACTGGGTGACATGCCAGTGGGGAATGTCACCTGGTGGGGCAGTACTCCTGAAGGGACTGGCATGGCTACTGGGAAAGTGAGAAAGGCTCTACCAGCTGCCACAGCGGACCCTTAATAGGCCCTCCAGAGGCCACAGTGCCATTCCCCTCAGTAGTGGTAGCTGCTGGAGGAGGGCAGTGCCTTCAGGATGGGGTGGGCTGCAGTAGCCTGGGCAAGTGGGTGGACAAGGCAGTTCACCCCCACACATACACACACCAGGTGACACCAACCTCAGTAACACCACTTCTGATAAAGTGAGTTGGGAGTGGGATCAGCTAAGAGGTGTTATTTAATGGGAATTCGAAGGCTTTCATGACCGGCACCCATAGTTTTTTGTGGTTTTTTCGGGCTATGTGGCCATGCTCTAGAAGAGTTTATTCCTGACGTTTCACCAGCACCTGTGGCATCTTCAGATAATGTGTTTATTTAGTTATGCAAACAATATAGAATATTGATAAACATTAATATCTAAAACTGATCTGAAGCACTCAATATTTTTTTTATCTCACATGATAGTTTCTGATTAAATGCAACAAGTTATCCACAATTTTTTTTAAAAAGAGTAAAAATGGGAAAGCTCCTGGAGTGGATAGCTTTGAAAGTGTTTTTCACAAAACCTTTGAAAATGAATGAATGCCCTACCTGTGTTTGTTGTTTATTGTTATTACGGAGGGTGCTCATCCAGACTCCTGGAAGATGTCCAAAACTGTATTGATTCTGAAGTTAGACAGGAGTCTAGAGAACACCGATTCATACTGTCCTATTTCTCCACTGAAACAGGAAAACAAAATGTTCATGGCAACATTAACCAAATGTCTAAGCAAAATAATTAACCACTGTATTCACCTAGATCTGGTTTCCTTAAAAACTGTCATATTAATGAGCTGATAAGACATCTCTTGAATGCCATTGATTATAACTGTAAATGTAAAAGATTCCACTTGGAGAAGGAAACAGATATGAGGCGGAAGGAAAGCCAGAGAGTTAGGGTCAAGCTACATATGATACAAAGTAGTGTTGCTACAAGGTATGGCAGCTTTGAAAATTAAATAACAGTGTACGTATTGCCCCAGTTTTCAGAGGGATTACTCAAATCTCAATGGAAACCTCTCCCCAACAGCATCAGAGGGGGGAATCATAGGCATCGAAAATCATGTTTACCTAATCTGGAATGATGAAATGAGAAGTAAAAGAAGGGCAACATTCCAGCCTATCCCTCTTTACTGTTCCTTGACTGTAAATTCTCTGCTGCCTTAGACACTTTTCATTTTAAAAGCTGGCCTAGGGACTCAGTTATAGACTTTTGCCCTTGATTCACTAAGCGCCTGTGCAAGTCACTCACCAACCTTTGCTTCAGGTTTCCCTTTTGCCAATGGAGTAATTTTACTTTTACTTTCCTATAATGGCTGAGATAGATACAGTGTCTCTGAATAATTTATGTCTATTATATGTGCTCTGAAATCTTCAGATGAAAGATGCCATACAGTGCAAAATGAAGAACTGTACACTATGAAAAGTGTGTGTGTGTGTGGGGGGGGGGAGGATCCCAAAGAATAAGCTAGCATTTGTATCTCATTTATTAAGAGCCAGACTTGGTTTCAGGTGAGAAGGATAATATTTATGGGACATGAGCTTTTCAGCCAGTTTAGTCAATGAAGACCTAGCAAGAGGAGAAAAGTAGAGTCTGTTCTGGAATGTGATATGCATGTGTTTGCTGTTTCAGTAGGATTGCAAAACCCAATACATACAAGTCTCCCATATCGTTACTAGTTAGTAGATCCTAGAGCAGGGAGATGTAGCATAAAGTATTTCCAGGTGGAACAATGCAACTTTCCCTCCCTCATCCCAACCGCATTCTCTCTCAAAGTGGAGAGCAGGGGCTGGAGGCAGAGAAGTGTCCAGCTATAGGAAGATAGCTATGTTTCCACAGATGAATGGATAGAGCAGAAAGATTATGCGGTAAAAGGCTGTTAGAAATGCATCCCTTTCTTTATGGCATCATATTTGTTCCAAATACAATTTTGACCAATTTGGTTCCATTCATCCCCTTGAGCTGAAGGTGTTGTACATTCTTTCCCTACCCCCCATTTCTATCCTAACAACAATCCTGTGAAGTAGTTCAAACTGAGAAGCTGTAATTGGCTCATGGTCAATATGGATTGTTACTTTGAGTGCAGATCTGAGTGTAATTGTTGTCAGAGCATAGTATCTTCTGTTTTGGAGCAATCCAGTCCTGCTTCTGTTAAAAGAGTTTTCAATTCTAAACCCTCACCCCAACTCAAAAAACCCCAAACAAACATAGTGATGAGAGGTACAGGTGTTCTGTGAGATTCAGGTTAGTCTGACTTTTAATCACAGTTGTCAAGCATTTTTTGATATAATTAAAACAGATTCAGGACCGCTGATGAATGCTCAAAAATAAACCAGTGTGGTTTTTCATAAAGATATAAGCTTCTGCATTATTTAACTTAGGTCTGGATAATGTGGACAGTATGTTAATTTTTCAGAGAAAAACATGGCTACGGCTGCATTGTTAAGGCTGAATACATGCAAACTGGCAACTTTCCTCATCTCATTATGAGATGAATTTTATGGGAAAATGACTGTCCTGGCAACTTCTGTTTAATATACTGATTGAAGTGTGAGGCTGTAGCCTCACTGCAAAATGAATGCAGTTTGACACTGCTGGTTAAATATCTCACAGAACTACAAATGGCAGAATCCCATAGCATTGAGCCATGGCAGTTAAAGCAGTGTCAAGTTATGTTATTTCTACAGTGCAGATGCAGCCTAGTTAACTGCCATTTCGGAAGAACACAAACTTGTTAATCGCCACTTTTTGACCATCAGCCCCATAGATCTAACTGTCCCTTACTGCTTTTTTGAAAACCCGACAACTCTAGCCAGAGGATACCAAAATTAGCCAGGCTAATATAATGGCTATTAGTTAAAAGCACTAGTGTAAGACAAAAATAATGTAATCCAGTATTAAAAAGGACAAGAATATTTCCAAATTAATCTTTCCAATATCATTTTATATGCTTTGTTTTCTATGTACACTGTGTGTAATACATAACTGTCTCTGTACTGATTATCCAAAACCTATATAAGATGATGTTGAAATGAACTATCTAAGATTTGTCAAAATTCTGTCGTCTTGCAAAAGCTTAAAGAAATTTAAATGCAATGATTGGTATTAATGTGCTGAAAGCCGATTAAAGGTTTCTATCCACAGTGTGCTTCCTGTGCCCTCACCCTTGCCTGCCTTAATGTGGGTAGGAGCATAATGTTTCAGTCTGAAAATCTAACATATTTTAAAGAAGTGGAACTTTTTATTCATGAACTCTAAAATATAAGGTCACTCAGTATTGCTGACATTCTAGCTGTAACTTGAGATAGCTCAACAATGGCTACACCTGACTAGCTGATACGCAAGTCATTATTTTTTCCAAACTCATTTTTCAAGCAAGGTTACTAAACCTGATATCTTGGAAACAATATCTCGACTCCTTTTTACGCAATAATTATAGTGAGTGTACTTTGCCTTTTTTAAAAAAATGAAAGTGATAATGGCGCATTATGGAATGAATAGCAATGGAGATTATTTCAGCTCCTTTGTACAGTTAATGACAGGTGAATAAATAGAGTCATTATCTATACTTAAATATGTGCTTTTAAATTACTCATTATCCTGGCAAACTGGAAAATTAGTACTTGAGCATATACATGATCCTAATGGTGCTTTACAAAAAGGTTCCAGTTTTGTTTCTTAAAAAGGTGTTGTAATCATTTTATTGTACTTGAAAGGATTAATCCTGAGCCACGGAAGCCTAATTGGCTCCAGTTTATGAAAGGAAGTCCCTTATAAAACAGCAGCAGCAACAACAACAAAGAAGGACAGGTTTTGAGTGAAAATGATGAAACCCTTTTATCATGTCATAATTAGCATGTTCAAAGTGTTGCCAGTGCATGTGAGGAAAAAAGCATGTACCAAGAATCCCTTCCATCATTGAAAATAGTTGGAGGGAGTTGTACAAATTATTCATAGCTGCCTTGAATCCCATTTGGGAGAAAGGTAAGATTTGGATCTAGATGTGAATAAAACATTCATTTGGTTTGCTGAGGGAATTGAGATCCATTGGAGGCTTATAACTTGAGGAGCAGGAATCGTGTATTGCCCCCAGTTTCTAGTAGTCCCTGCAGTCCCCACTGCCACTTTTTACTACTAAGACGGGTCCCTCAAATGTACAGCACAGGTTTTTAGGAGGCATAGGTGGGATTATGAAAGGATGGGAAAAAATCAACAAAAGGGCTGGCTGGTGGGTGAGTGTGGAAAGCAAGTTTCTAATAAAAACTTACTCCAAGACCCCACTTGTCTATGTTCTTCCAAAAATTTATAAAGGTATATGTGGTCAGCTTCAAGCAGAGTTGCACTTGAGGACTTAGTGATTCCTAGAGAGAACATATTATTCAAATCCATGAATAATCAAATCCGCAAAAGTCAAAGCCACAAATATGGCAGGCTGACTGAATTTTATCATATATACAACAGTAAAATAATAACGTAAATAAATCCTACTTCATATTTTACAGCTGTATGCTTAGATGTAGATTTCACCTCTTCCTAACCCCCTTCCTAGGGTGACTGAAAGTTTCTTAATGCCCAAGCTAATCATAATTTGGATATAACAATTATGGAAAGAAAAACAAAACATTTAAAACATAAACAATATCTGTATATATTTTACTACGTAACTTTCATATTATGTATGATATGATATAATATCTCTGCCTTAATCTAGATGTCTTCTGGTTTTATCATCTTTATTCTTATAATATGATATTGCTACCAACTTCTTCTTCTAGATAGCGTGAAATCATCTCTGTCTTATATCCCTTATATTAAGTATTAAGTATGATGTGTTCTCATTAATTCTCTGTAAAAGTCTATCTAGCTCTCTCATGTCCATCAGTTAGATTAACCACTCTTCACTTAAATGTGTTTAAGTTTCCATTTTTGTCCATGTTCTAGTCTTGAAGTTGAGATCATATATAAAATTATTCTCCAATATTTCTTCTCCATGGGTCATGTTAAGAAAACAGAGTTCTGCATTCCTAGGGAAGGTAATTCCAAATATTTCTATGATAGCAGTATGCTTTTTTTCCTAATATCTTTTCACCAATTTACAATTCCACCAGAAGTCTTGCTTTCATTGGGAATGGGGAAAGGTGCAGTGAAACCTGTTTAAATCCCCTTTTCTCTGAATTACTCCAGAATGACCTATCGCACATACCTCAATAATGGGTTAACTGTGCAACTGATAGCTATTCATGGGATCCCACTATTTAAGACTAATTAAAATAATCTCATATTTCTAAAGGGGTAGACTCAATAAAGACTCTTGCAGAATTACAAAAAAACCCAAAACTTTTTGGACTAGTAAAAGTAAGTTTAAAAAAGCAAAAGAAACTTGGGGTTTCTGGGAGTTGTTATTTTTTTAAAAAAAAAAACTTTTCCAAGCTATGCTCTTGTGTCACCTTGATGAGCAACAAGCTTCCTGCAATCTCTGTTATGCCAGATTGTTGAAAGGTATATTCATTGCAAAGTGAGAAAGGAAACTATATGACTATATTGCTGAATCAAATCTAGCTAATTATAGCTGAATGTTAAAAGAGTGACACCACTGCAATGGTTTTTTTTAAAAAAAAAAAACTGTACCACTAATTTTAGCAAAATAATATACACACTGGGGGAATACAGATGGAGAGAAAGGAGCGAAGAGACTTTCTCGGCTGCTGCCAAGGCATCACTAGCATCCTGCAGTGGCGCAGTGATGTCCCTTGTGCACCACGCTGTTTGGATGCGGCACATGAGGCACAACATCATCACACACCGCGTGCTCCATATTGGTGCCCGTGGTGCGCAGTAGGGCTCAGGAGCGTGTGTACACTCTGCTCTCCCAAACCTTGCAATCGGCCTCAGGCCAGCGTATAGCACCAGTCTGTACCGAGCCTATGTAAAAATAATTTAATACTACTGAAAATATTCATTTTTGCACAAATTGAAATGGCCCTAATTCCAAAGCCTTCAAGCAAATTAACATAGCCATCAGAGTTGAACAATGTGTGCCTGCATGAAGCCAAGGCTCTTTAGAATCTTAGGTACATCTCCTTTTATGCTGCACCCCTACAGCCCTGAAGTAAGACACCTCTCTATTCTATGCTTATAAGTGAGGCTAACCCAGAGGAGGTTGCCATGGGCAGACTTATATCCCTCAGACTATTTTATCCTAATTTCAAACAGTATACAGTACAGTGGTCCCTCGGGTTACGAAATTAATTCGTTCCGCGGCTAATTTCGTAACCCGAAAAACCTTCGTAACCCGAATTGCCATAGGCGCTAATGGAAAAAAAGCCGCGGCTCTGCCGCGGCTCCATTGAAAACAGCGCCGGGGTTTTTCGTAACCCGAAAAAACCTTCGTAACCCGAAACAATAAATCCCTATGGGATTTATTCGTAACCCGAAAAATTCGTAACCTGGGTAATTCGTATCCCGAGGTACCACTGTAGGTGCAAATCTATACCCTGATTAGGGAAGTCTCCCACCTACTGACTGAAGATGGTAATGCAGGTTTCAAATACATGAACATGTTCAAATAAATTTAAATTAATAGTTAGAATCTAAAAAACAAATAATTTCAACATTCACATCTTAGGGTAGCCTTATGTTTGCCAGGTTACAGGGCCAATATTCTACATCAGCTACTTAGTTAAGTATATTTAACTAAATAACCTTTCCTGGCTCAACTCTTGATAGAAACATCATTCATCAGAGCTTAGATCACTGGCAGAATGGGCCTCCATTTCCTTATGTAGCTGTTGCCTGGTAAAATAGGTTGGGGGGAGTACTTACAATTTAGGCAACAGTGTCACAATCATAACTAACTAGCAATACAGAATGTGAACACAGAACAATTACCTAGATATATTAAAATATATTGTTGTGTATATATGATCACTACTCAGTCATGCTTGTGACATTATTTACATGATTCTAACTCTCCCCCGCATCCCACTTTATCAGATGTGTGGAGACAAGAAGTTCCATTTGGCAGTCAATAAAAACAAATAATGTTTCTGTCAGGTTGGGGAAAAGAGTCAGGCCAGGAGCGGTTCCTTAGTTAAGAATGCCAAATTGGAGCTATGGCTTTTCCTATCTTCTCTTTCATAATTATCAATGCTATAAAAACAAGTTTTAAGGTTCCATCCGCAGTGCAAAAACAATCTGGTTTGACATAGCTTTAATTGCCATGACTCTATGCTGTGGGATTCTGAGAATTATAGTTGGTTGTGGCACCAGTGCTACAATTCCCAGAATCCCATAGCATGGAACCATGGCAGTTAAAATGATGTCAAACAGATTATTTCTACAGTGAGGATGCTGCCTTAATTAAGCTTGGTTTTTCTCCGCAAAGGATAATTTTTTATCTTTCACTCTGCCGAAAAGCAAAACACACGTCTTAAACCATTTTTATGTTTGCTCTTCTTCAGGAAGGTGGACACAAAGATATCTTTATACTGGTGTTGCCATGGTGTTTTTTCTTGACAAATACTGGTAAGTCACAAGCAAATAAATTGATGCCTGGCAGTCCTGCATGAGAGACAGATTCTTTGAACAAACATTTTAGTTAATCTAGAGTAAAGTTTTACATATATGAAATAGCATTCAATTTTCCTTTATTTATTCAATATATATGTTAGTGTCAAATGGTTTATGTATAAAACAAATGCACAGACACAAAAAGCATATGTCTTCGACCACTCAATAAAAACTCAGGAATATTTTGGAGTATAATTCCACATAATGACAGGAGGTTTGTTTATTAGGTTGTCTAAACTTGGGGTCTTTCTGAATAATGTATAGAGTGGGAACAAGAATAAAATGGGCACATAAATTGGGGTAGCTGAATTATTCATGGTTCCAGCATTTACCCCTTTATTGTTGGCATTTAAGCAAGGTGACAAATGGCAGGGCCCCAGCATGGCATGCTCCCCTTTCTTCTCTGGTCTGTCTCCAGGAAAAGGCTATGTGAAGGACCTTACAGATTTCTTAGAATGTGCAACCTGAGCCAGTTGACAGTTTGCCTGATATGCAATGCTGGTCATTCTTCTGCCTGAGAAAGCATGGTGTACAAGGGAAGAAAGATGAGTGACAGAGCAGCAGAAGGGGGCAGAGTGGATTAAGAACCCAAGGAAGGTTTAGAAGATGTAGATTAGGCTTGGTGACAGCCAACCTGATCTTTCAAGCCACTAACAGACAGGGGTAGAGGAATCAATCATTCCCCCAATTTATTATATGCCCCCATTGATCCCCCCCCCCCCGTAGATCAATAATCCTTCATAGGGAAAAAATCATTTATAAGATGTAGAATCTATTACCTACAGCCAGAAAAGTAAAATCTTTAGTCTCTCTGTAGGCAGAGATGAACAGCTGAGACATGCAGAAATTGTTGCTGCGTGCCTTCAAGTAATTTCCAAATTATGGCACCTCTTTCATGGCATTTTCTTGGCAAGTTCCTTCAGAGTGGGTTTGGCATTGCCATCCTCTGAGGCAGAGAGAGTGTCATTTGCCCAGCCACAGATGTTGGCGAAACTTCAGGAAGAAACTCTTCTAGAACATGGCCGCATAGCCCAAAAAACCCACAAAAAACTATGGCTGCTGGCCATGAAAGCCTTCAACATTACCCAGTGGGTTTGCATGGTCAAGCCAGGATTCAAACCTGCTCTACAGAGTTCTAGTCCAACACTAAAACCAATGCACCATGCTGGCTGGCATGCAGAGATACCCAGGCACAATGTTCATAGAAATTATGGCAGCATACAAAAGTGTTAAACACATCCATAATATTTTGAAGTACTTCTTATTTATGGACACAGCATTATTTGATTCAAAATCCATGTATGTATGCACACAGAAAACAGGGCAGATAACATAACAACAGATAACCTATTAATATGCTGTCCAATGTCTACAGAAATATTTGCATCTGAAAGGACAGTTAAACAGTGTTATTATAGAAAAAGGTACACACAAGATTGGATTTTTAAAATACACTCATGGAGAGACACAGATTAGTTTATTCTGAAAAGGCTGGTCTCTTCTACCTGATGCAAATGGAAGCTTTTGCATTAGAAATGTAAAAGACTGTATTAAGAAAACTACAGACATCTCTATAGCATCCCTATGCAAGATTTGTTTTTAAAGAAAGAAGTTAGACATCACCTTTCTACCTGTTTCAGTGCCAAGACAAGAGAAACATTTAATTGAAAAATGGCAAGCTCCTGAATGAAAGAATAATGCTTTATTTTATTTTTTGCCCAATTTGCAGTCAAAACTGCGGAATTCCATAGAAGTTGCCATTTTGTAATGAACTATGGCTACATACCACACTGGCAGATGTGGCTTTCTCTCCCCAGTGACCTTTTGATGTGTCTGAATGCATGCTGTCATAGCTGTCTAAAAGAACACCTGGCCAAATCAAAATGTTTCAGTCTTGGAATCTGTGAAAGCATATCTGAGCAATTTCCCTAATGTGCCTTTTGCTTCCTTCCACTGTATGAATACTGTATTAAAATAGGCAGTGTCTCAGGACCAGACAAATGGGCTTATGTATCAAATGGAGGCCCATATTTTAAGGCCCCTTAACATAGAACTTGGATCAGTTGGGGATGGGGGTTTATGACTGCTGCGTAATGCACTCCAGTAAGCCTCACATGTCACCTTAAGCGAACATTTTGATATGCATCTCCATGACCTTTGCCAATATTTAAAATGAGAACCAACTGCTACACTTTCATAAGTAACTGCTTGGTTTTAAAAAGTGTGAATTCTCATGATATAAGTACTTGAGTTTTGCTGGTTGTTGTCCACTCACTCCATTCCTTGGGGAGCTTTATGTAGTCATTTATTGTATGTATCTGCATTAAGCTTCCTCAGTGGTGGTTTTTTCCCCCTGAGGCTGAAAAGGTATGACTTGCCTAGGGTAGGTTTCCATGGCCCAGCAGGGTTTCAAGCCCTGGTCTTCAGAGTCATTTCTAATACTGAATTTTAAACATGAATTTTATATTTAATTATTGTCCTATGTATTGTAATATAAATATTGCACAGAGATGCAATGTAATATGTGTATTTTATGTAATGATTGTGTGTTAACTATGTTGTATCCTCCTCGAAACGTGAAGAGAGGCGGGTAAGAAATATTATTATTACTATTATTATTATTATTACTATTATTATTACTATTATTATTACCCAGTGCTCAAACCACTGCACCATGCTGACCCTCTCATACCTCGGGGAACTATAACTCCCAGAATCACCCAACCAGCATGAGAGGGACCACATCCTGATTGGGAGATTTTGAGAATTGTAGCCCCCCTCAATTAACTTTATCATGGTCTGAATAAAATGATGACTAAAGAGAGCAGAAGGTAAACTCCAGCAGCAGAGAGGAAAAAAATTAACATATAAAACCAAATAAATGCCAATGTTAAAGTAAAACCAGATTAAAATCAATTTAGCATTATAAAAAGGCACTCAAGTGGCCCTAAATTTCTTCCCCTTCTTCCTCTCAGATTAATTTTTGAGAATCCTTTCTCTGCTATCTTTCAGTCCCAACAACCCCCACACAGCGCATACCAAAGGGGCTTAACCAAAGAAAACATTACACAACTGAATTAAACAATACCTGTACTGTTTTAAAAAATAGAGTAGCAATCAGTTATGACTTCATGAGTCATGTTTATAACTTTGCAACTGTTTCCTATTCACCTTGACAATTGTGGTACCATTGCCATAATTGTAAATCACCTAAAAACCCACTTCAGTATCCATCCAGCTGCACCAAAGGAAAGAGTTCTGCAGCACTGGCAAGCAGGGTGCTGAAGGATGATGCATTCAGCCACCTCCCACCAATGATCAGGTGTGCCAAAGAGTTGCAACAGGATCCCACAGACATCCCAGCTTCTGTTGGGTGTACACTAGCCGGTGGAACATGCCATTCTTCAGCACCATGCTTGCCAACACCACAGCACTCCATTCCGCAGCGCAACTGGACGGATTTTATGGTGTGTTCTGGGGAGTCAGTTTTGGAGACAAATCAAAACCATGATATTGCAGCTACATGGCTGTTGCAGGATCTCAGTCAGAGTATTTAAAACCAAAGTGGGTAAACCCCTTTGACCGCAAGAGCAGTAAAAGGGAGCCATTCATCCATGTCCCAAAGCTTCTTGCCTGTCTTCAGGTAGGTCTGAAAAAGTCTAATCCAAAATCTTTAACAAAACCAATTTTTATGGTATACCATACAATGATGGTAGAATTCCACAATTTGTCTCTAAACAAAATACTGTGAAATGACCAGATGTGAGTGTGTGTGTGTGTAAATATATTAATCTAGTCATGCACTGTATTTTTTTAAGTGACAAGATGTGAAATTCTATCATGATTGTATGGTGTAGAATATTTATCTGTGGGAGAGCCAGTGTGGTATAGTAGTTTGAGAGTTGGATTATGACTCTGGACATCTGGATTCGATTCCTCATCTGAGCATAAAAACCCACTGGGTGACCTAGAACAAGTCACACACACTCAGCCCAGAGGATGGCAATGGCAAACCCCCTCTGAAGAAACTTGCCAAGAAAACCCTATGATAAATTCACCTTAGGGTTGCCCTAAGTAAAAAATGATTTGGCAACATACTACAACAACAAAATTATATTTGTAGAACAAATTCCTCCCTCCCCCACCTTACATTTTGTGGTCTGAGAGGCAATAAAGCATACTAGATTAAACATGATATTTTTAATTTGAGTTTTCATTTTATAACTGAATCTCCATACATTCTTTACCCCATCAACATTTTATCCAACACAGGCTTGTCCACAGGCTTATAGCTGGCCTGCAAAGTCCTCTGCTTTCATTTACAGCTTACAATGCTTTAATATAACAATATCACAATACCGCCCCCCTAAATCCTAGATAATTAAAAACTTAAACTCATTAGAGATTCTTGTCCCTCATCTTACCTGCTACAAGAGCATGTTAATTCACTGTAATGTATTCACCACACATCATACAGAAATTATTTCTGAATTTTTATGTGGTTGCTGTTTACTGTCAGGCTGACAGAGATTTTCTTCAGAGGAGTTTCTACCTGCTTAGTTTCCTTTACTTCCCATACACTGGCATCTCAAGCACATCTCATTTATATTCTAGGCTTTTAGAAAGGCACTCCATCCTGTTTAATTATTTTTAGGGCTACAGTTCCATATGTGGTTAGGTCTCTTCAATCCCATTAACTTCAAGGTCTTCTTTACTTTCATGTGAAGGATAATCAGTAGTAATGTATCATGTTAGGAAATGTATGATGTTAGGAATTTCTTCTCTAGCATATCACACTCTTTAGAGATTATCACACTAGGGCCAATTCCACAACAATACTGCTGTTGGAAGATAACGGAAGCGTAGCACCATAGTGATCTATAGTTCTGTACAGTTGCACAGTTGTGCTATAACAATTCAATAAAAGTGAAATAAAAATGCAGTCACATTCTGCATACAAAAGCCAATCACGGTGCTGTATCAGTAGTATATCGCGATGGGATGTTTTGCGCGTGTGTCATTATTGCACTACTGCACATGTCTGAAAAATATGGTTCTGTCCCAAACAGGGGGAAAAAAAAAACTTCTATATTTAACAACATGATATATATCCAGTTCACATAAAGTCGTGCCCTACACTTCAAAATAAGGCAGAAATCTATTGCAAAAATGATCCTAGCAATGAGAGTGAATTGCCTGTGCTGAAGTGCAGTCTGGGAAAAGCTCCATGACAGCGCTCCACAATAGAGCAAATGCATCATTATTAGCTTCTGTTCCTTCATAATAGTGCGAATAAAATGCTATTGGAAAATCATTCACGGGGTTTCCCCATTAATAAGAAGTTTTGGGATAATTCCAGGTTATTCATGGGAGAAGTACTGGATGAGCTTGACATCATGTGAAAATCTTTGTGCGATTGCACTGTAATGATGGGAGCATTCCATTTTTCTCCCATTTTATAACCCTGTGTGATAATCTCCTTCGTCTGTCTAGCCCATTATTGTCTCCTTTGACTAGTAAAGGCTTTCCAGCGTCTCAAGCAGATAACTGTCATATAAGATACTACAAGCAGATACATATAAGACACTTTTCATATTGGTGATTCCAGAAGTCACATCTGGTGCTGTCTATGTGAAAAGGATGTACTACTGTCTCTAGCTTAGAAGAAGTATGCAAAGGGATCTTGTAACACTGTGGAGACTGAACGAAAGAAGTAGCATAAGCTCCTTAGACTTGGTTTACTTCCTTAGATGGTCTTATGCTACAACTTCTTTGGTTCAGTTGGTTAATTTTGAAGGTGCTACAAGATCCCTTTGCATACTGATATTCCAGACTAACATGCCTATATCTCTGAATTCTAGCCTAAAAAGAGTGAGGCATTACATCCAGTTGAAATGCTGTGAGAGGTCAGCATGCACAAGTTGACCACCCATGGTATGTTCACACCCATCAATCATGCCAGTATTGCACCCTTTTCCAATCTAATGCTCTCTAGCCTTACTTCCGTCATCACTAGCCAGCACGACCAATGGTCAGTAATGTAAGAGTTGTTGTCTTACAGCATCTTGACAGCCAATGCACCACTGCTAAGGAGAGTGTTACAGTGCTTCCAAAATTTATAAAGCCTGTTTAACCAGAAATGAGTGTAATACACCATATTAAATAATGCACTATTGATCTCTCAAAGCTATATGTAAGTTTGGTGGACTATGGTTCTCTTCAGTACTCCCATAATACAAGGGTACAGTATTACCCTAACCTAGACTGTGTTGCCTCCTGACTTAGTCATTCTTTCATTCCATTGAATTAACATGACTTAATTACTAATGACACTTGTCCCAGTGATGTGAATGGAGCCAAAGCATGAATCCAGCCCCCTAATTATGGTTTCCCATTTCATTTACATGAGGCAGGAGTTCAAAATACTTTGCAATATTAATGTAGTCATAATAAAATCCTATACATACATACAAAACATGGGAAACAATTATCTGTACTAGGAAAAGCTAATTCTTAAGAAGACATGTTTTCTTTATGGCATGCTCTGACTCATTTCAGAGGAAGAAGATCCACAGGGATTAGTGAGTCAGCTTCCAACACCAACTGTACCCTATTTGGAATATGTTTTTCGATCACTTGCTCCCACCTTGCCCATAACAGAAGGAAAACAAAACTATTGTTTTGCTATCAAACGTTGTTGTTTTTCTTTCCATGTAAGCTGGAGCCATAATGCAATGCTGTAATTTGTTCCCATGATTGTAGAAGATTTTGAAACAGACAGGTGAAACAAATTCTTAGTCTATCCAGTCTGGCAGAAATCTAATATTTTTTTCTTCAAGTCCCAGTTCACATAAACAATTTTCAGTCCCAATCAAGAAATAACACTTTATTGCAATAGCAACTGATGATGGGATCTACAATTTGCTCACATTTAATCTCAGTGCAAGGACACAAGGGGAAAAAAACCTTAATCCAGCACAATTCAAAGTTTGCTTTCGAACTCTATTCTTCTGTGGCATAGACTTGTAAATAAGTAATGGCAAGATCACATGGTAAAGTTATCCAAAAGGGTTAGAATCACTATTGAGTGGGGGATTCTGGTAGTCGTTGCCCCCAAATTAGCCTTTCCAAGTTCTCCCTACAAGTGTCAGTGGTGGTCTGTGGTTTCCATGTCAATGGCATGGTGAATCCATCCTGAATTTTATTCCAGACTTTAAATGAGCTATGTATGGTGTAGAACCTTTTTTGGAAATAGGGTCCAGCATCTTAAATAGCATCTTTAGAATAAAATCCTGAGCAAATTCACTGCACCCCTGACATGGATGAGTTTCACAGAGAAGGCTTGTGCTGTGCGATTGCATTGCTTCCTTCTTGGGCATGAACAGCATCTGGGCACCACCTTGCAGTTGTGGCTGCAGCCCTCCCAAGTTCTCTCATAGCTCTACTATCCCTATTAATTGTGAATAGTAGGGATTCTCAGTCCAGAAGCACACCATGGGTAGCATCCTGTTTGTGGCATAGTCGCACCAAGGTTTCTCTAACGTATGTCTATGTCTTTTTTTGAGCACTTTGGGAGTTGGTAATGTATTCCCTTTCTACCTTGGCAGCACCCAAGGCCCTCCGTCCACACCTTTCTGAATAGCCTCTGAAGGTCCCTTTCATGCTTTGTGGGGAGTGGGCAGGTTTGCAGAAGTGTTTCTCCATAACCAAGTAAAATGACGACATCCAGATTGAGTTCCATCAGGGTCCCCTAGGTGTCTTAGCAGTGAAGTATTCATTTTACATCTGGCTATGGGGACAAGAGGCTTCTGCAATCTTGCCTAACCACCCTCCTGGTGGCATCATTAGGGTTGGTGTCACCTGGCGCACTAACTCCTGGTGTCACCTCCCCATTGACTTCCTCCCATACCACACCATACAGTGCCCTTAGTAATCTTTCTTGTACTAATGTTTTTCATGCATCGTAATTCTCATACATCACTGCATGTAATGGCAAAAGTTGTGACATAAACAACTAGAAAAATCAAAATTATACCTTTAAATTATAATATCATATACACAGCCTAAATGTTTTAAATGTACATTGTTTCATGTGGTGAAAATTTGGTAAAATGTGATTTAAAGGGATGCAAGCAAACACCACAGCCCATTCCTGGCAGAAAGCAGGTGCTGGGGGAGCATTGGTTTCAGCCCCTTAGAGTGTCACCTGGTGCAACCTGTATTCCTTGCATCCCCCTAGTGACACCCCTGATCCCCCCAAAAGGCAGGTAATCGCTGTGTAGGGCTTCAGAGGATGTTCAGTAAGTTGTGGGATGTGTGAAATATGGCTCAGCATGAGAACCTACTTCATTACACTGAGCCATACAGGATTGCATACTGTCTATCTGTCTCTCTACACACACATTCATTCATTCTGTGGTGTTTGAAAGAAGGGCTGCTTTTTTGTACATTTCCAGATACTGTTTTCTCATATTTTCTCCAAGTTTATTCACCTATCTGTATTGCTTCTGGACAGTGCCAGCTGGTGGCTGTGCTATTAAGGGGGTGGCAAATCTGATCCACGTTTTTGTTTGAACAACAAAGGAATTGTCCAAGATGCTGAAACCATTTGGGGGGTTTAGGATTCCCTATTTTGGGCATCTCTCCATCTTTGCTGATCATATATTGCTAATCTGATGCAGCTTAATTGTTGCAACACATTTCTTCTGGGGGGGTGGACAATGGTGGTTTGAGGGAGAAATGATGTAGCACTTAGGACTACAAGGTTTTGTCAAATAAGAAAGGCAGTTAATCAGAAAAATCAGTAACTGCCAAACTTGGTGCTGCAAGGGAAACTGCTATTGTGTTGCAAGGAATTCATTTACTTGAAAAGCCAAATCTCCTGTGGACCCAAAATACCCAGCATAGAGACAGGATCAGCCCTAACTCAGAGGTGGCTAGTGGTTTTCCTGTCAATGTGGTCATAAATCCTCTAAAATTTAAATACCTACCCAAGGTGTTGTTTGAGTGAATAGGGTTCATCAGCTTGGAAAGTAAAATCCAGAATGGATTCATCACCCCACTGCCATGGAGTCTATGGCTCATGGGGGAATCTCTTCTTACCATTTTATGTTGTCTGATATGCAGCACAGACCTAGTTGAAACAAATGGATATACATCTTTTAGACACTTCAGTGCAGCTGTTGTGGCTATCATTATTCTGTAGTTGTGTCTAGCTCTCATAATTCTCTTTTTAAAAAGTACTTCAGTAAAGGTAATAACTTCTTCAGGGCCCTGGTGGCACAGTAGTTAAATGCCAGTACTGCAGCCACTCACTCACAAATCACAAGGTTGTGAGTTCAATCCCAGCCAGGGGCCCAGGGTCGACTCAGCCTGGCATCCTTCTGAATTTGCTAAAATGAGTACCCAGCTTGTTGGGGACAATTGGCTTACAGTTGTAAACTGCTTAGAGACTGCTTAGTGCGGTGTGGAGCGATAAATAAATGAAGCTGCTATTGCTGTTCTTCAGTGAACATGTTGTTATTCCTTTTATGCAACGTATTATTAATTTGAATTCAGATTGTCTCATTTATATACTCATAAAGCAAATCTGCCCTCTATATTTTGCCATGGAAATTCCAAATTGTTTCACATATTCATTACTATCAGAATTTTACATAGTTTGAAGATAGTGTATGTGTGGGGGGGGGGGTTGCATCCACTTTTTCTCCGATTTGTATAGAAGCTTGTATTACAATGTCCTCTTTTTTTTACAAAAAATATATATTTATTTCACATGTCTTTAAAATGTTTTAAAAGTTTTAAAAATGTGACTAAAAATAACATGGTATGAAATTCTCCATTACTAGTTAATCTTTCTTGGTTGATCAAGATAAGGTCCATGAAGACATAATGGATTTACCTGTAACAAGTGGCTAAGAAGAGTAGAAAAATGTTTTGTTTCACTCTTTCCCACTTTTAAGCATCCTATTCTGTTACCTTTCACAGAATTAACAACAGGCATTCTGGGAGCAATCACCCTTTCATACCCTTTTACATTCCAGTAATTACTAGTAAATTCTAACTCTGAATTAACAATTGATAATATAGATTAGGATTCCTATGACACCAATAAAATATTTACTGGATAAAATTGTCAGGAGGTGTTCCTACAGTTTCCTCTCTTACTGAATGGGTTGTTAAAAGGAAACGTTTGAAGATTTGTTCCCGACAATGCTGCCTAGGGACAATGATAGTTATTATCCAAGGCATCTGGAAGATATTGGTTTGGGCAAGGTTGTTTATATACAAACTTCATAGGCCATAATACCTATAAAATCATTTTGGGAGACTCACCTTTTGTTCTTCTGCCCTCCCTCAGAACCTATTATGATAAGTGGCGTTGGAGCACATAGGCACTGGGAGAACTCTCACTCATAATTAAAGGATTTAATAATAGTTAAATATGATATTCCATGTCTTTTTAAACTGGTTGTAGCTCTTCCCATCCTAAAAAGAAAGCCCTCCAGGGTATCCAACTAAGAGATGTCTGAGGCAATCAGAGCAGATGCACAAGAATAAGAAGTGCCATAAGTGACAGCCTCAGGTGAATTGATTCGACCTGTCTGCTCTCAGTACAATGCCGTATTTCTGCATGGAGCCTTTTATTTGAAGAACCTCAAACTGCTTCACAGTGAGATATAAGATAATGAGGATGCTTCCTGGGGCCAGAGGCAGTGCAGCTCATACATGCAGAAAGATGTGATTTTGTAAAAAAGAAAAGAAAAAGGCTAATGGTAAAGTGCCGCGGTACTCTAAGCAGATTGCTCCGGCAACACTGGAAGAAGGTGAAGAACAAGAAGCAGGGACGTTGTGTGAAGCAAGGAGGCACAGTCAATACCCTTAAAACTTAACGCAAAGATGTGGTCATTAAAAATGATCTGGGCACAAAGCTCCTTTTCTAGCAGCGCTGTGTTTGAAGGTGGGGTGGAGGAACTTTAGACAAGGTTGTTCCAGAGTCAGAATTTGCACTACAAATTAACTGATTCATTGCCATAATAATAATAATAACAATAAATATTTATATTTATTTATTATATCCCGCCTCTTCCACTTTGAGGATCGAAGCGGGTAACAGCAGAGTTAATACAATATACAACAATAAAAACAACAAGCCCCAACCCTCCCTCCCAACTATAAAATTAAACAGTAAAAAAAATGTTTAAAAAGTACAAACAATACATCAAAGTTAAAAACAAATCACACATAAGAAAAACAATAAAAGGGGGGGGTGTTCAATTGGTTCTGGACATTATCAAGGCCTGCCGGAAGAGAAAGGTTTTTGTCACCTTTTTAAAAGCCTCGAGTGAGGATGACTGGCAAATCTCTTCCGGCAGATCATTCCAAGTTTTTGGAGCGGTGACAGAGAAGGACCTCCAGGAGGTCACCACCAGTCTGGCCTTTCTAGATTGTAAAAGGTTTTTCCCGGAGGATTGGAGTGTGCGGGAAGGATTGTATGGGAGGAGGCGTTCCTTCAAGTAGACTGGACCCAGGCCATGTAGGGCTTTATAGGTGATAACCAACATTGCCATGCAGTCATGTATGCATCTACTTGTGAGTAAGCACCATTGAATCCTATGAAATGTACTTGAAAAGAAACACATGGTAGCACACAGCTCTTTTTTTTTCTTTCTCCATCTTGCTTAATCCATGAGGTTGGCAATAGCCATGTATCCTGGGCCTTTATGCATGTCCAATTTACTAAAATGCAACAAAACTCAACACTCCTTGTAAAATTTCCAGAAACTGAAAGTGCTTCTACAGCCTTAAAGTTGATTTTGTTTTGCAAATAAGACAGACACAGTTATAAAATCTAGTTATCACATGTTTTGTCCACCATAACCACAATTGTTTGTACAGCAATTTACAATAAATTGTGTCCAAGTATAGGGAGGTTCACTGGGTGGGAAGAAGGAGAAATCCCTTTAACCCTTCTCTCCTCCTTCTCTCTTCCCAACATCCCCCCCCCCCCAGTGTCTTGAAAATGCTACATAAAGAGCTATTTGAATGATCTAGCTCAATTATGGCGAGTCTTTTACAGATCGAGTGCCCAAACTGCAACCCAAAACCCACTTATTTATCACAAAGTGCCATGTTCCTCTGGCTTTCTAGTAACAAACTCTGGCAAACTCTGTGTTGGGGTGACAGAGCATGTGCCCACAGAGAGGGCTCTGAGTGACACCTCTGGCATGTGTGCCATAGGTTCGCCACCACTGATCTAGCTGCATTGCAAAGGAGCAAAGAGAGGAATCCCTAAAAATTAGGAGAAATCACTATTTGGGAGCAGAACCCTTTCGTGTGTGGGAAACAGATCCTGGATTCAACCTGTTGCTATTGTTGTTGTTGTTGTTGTATGCTTTCATGTCATATCTAACTTATGGCAAACCTAAAGCTCAGGCATAATTTCTTCAGAGGTTTGCCATTGCTTTTGTGCGAGGATGAGAAAGCCAGGATGAGAGAGTGAGACTTGTCCTAGCTCACCCAATAGGTTCCCTTGGTAAAGGGGAGATTTGAACCTTGATCTTCCAGAGTCCTAGTCTAGAACTCAAACCACTATATGGCTCTCTTACCACTAATGTGGTAAAATTGTCCACTCTCTGACTCTGCACTACAGTTGAAGACTATAAGCTGTTATTTGTTTCCTGGTTCTAAACGGATTTCCTGACACTTGAAAAAACCCAGAATTAAGAATTTTGGATGCATGAAAATGGTTCAAAATTCTGCAGAAATACATGGAGGGTGCATTAAAATGGTGGGGTTTTCCCTGTAAAAGCATATTTTTCATATCAAACATCCCACTGTTCCCACTTCTACATGGATTTTTCTGAAAAACTTGTGGTGTTTGCACAAAAACTGCATTTTTGCACAGAAAAACATGCTTGGCTAGAAAGAATGGTTTTTGTATGAAAGCTGTAAGATTTTTGCACAAAAATGTTGGCTGAGGTCCTGTTCAGCAGTTACAAAATTGTAAGGCAGTTTTGCCATTTTGTAATCTTTGGGGTGCACATTTACAGTCATAAATAACTGAATGTGACTCCCCCCCCAAAAAAAACCCCTAGCTTTTCAACCATGTAGCATCCCAAATGAAGGTTTCTGAGGTGTCGCCTATTGGTGTGCTGAGGAATGTCATCTGCAGTGCTCTCCTAGTTACAGGGTAAATTGCCAGAAGTAGCTGCACCAGGAGCCCAAGGGACCTCTCCAGCTGCCCATGGCTGGGAGAGCACAGGAGATGTCATTCCCCAGTATCCCAATCTGAAGTAGCTCAGAAACCCATCACTTGTGTGCTGCTGGGCAAGATAGGTTTCTCAGTGGTGGTGTCATCAGATGTAGCTATGATGATGGAGCTTGGTCATTGTAGTTATATTTGATGATGCAGAATCTTGTTCCATTTTTAAAATGCTTTTTGTGCAAAATTCTTGGGTTTGCACAATGCCCACCACCAATCTTGTGCAAAAGAGTGGCTATCTGGAAATAATTGTTTTGCACACACACGTGTGTGTTTATGCAC
This sequence comes from Sceloporus undulatus, assembly GCF_019175285.1. Classification (NCBI taxonomy): domain Eukaryota; kingdom Metazoa; phylum Chordata; class Lepidosauria; order Squamata; family Phrynosomatidae; genus Sceloporus; species Sceloporus undulatus. The sequence goes on along the minus strand of NC_056522.1, from coordinate 146,869,973 downwards.
ACGCATGCATACATACACACACACACACACACACACACACACATTTTCATAGGGGAAAAAACCCTTTCAAGTATTTCTACATGGAATAATTCAGCAAAATACTTCAGAATGTTTGATTATGGAGTGAGACTAGTACATAAATGTTTGTTTACTCCCACAGCAGGGAGAAAACTGCAGGAATTATTTATCCTTGCTTGCAAGGACAAAACAGTTTAATATTTCCATCCCTACCCTGCACACAGCATAAGAGTGAGCATTCTGTTTAATTGCTATGCTGTTTATCATATCATGTCATCTGGTTTCCTCCTGCCAGGATGACCTTAACTACACCAGCATATGTCCTCTGAACTTAACACTTTGCTCAGCAGTAAAAAAAATGTTTTATTGACTGGCAGCGAGGGTGCCTGGGTCCTTTGCTGTGCATTGGCCATGCTACCTATATTTATTTAATGGCTTTATTACCATCATCTACATTGCAATGTAAAACCATGCCAAAGGCTCCACAATAACACCTCTGAACCATGGTCATCTCAGTGTGTCCATGGAGAGAAAGGAAGAAGAATTAAACAGCTGAGGGTTGTATAGCTACTAGGGGAGGTAGGGAGAGGGAAGGGGATTAGAAATTGGCCCTCTGGCTAGGAATGGACAGATCTGTCTCATTGCAACCCACATTAATTCCACTTCTCTCCATCCATAAGTCCTGTTCAACAAACACAGCCAGATTCTTTTCAAGTGTATTTTTAAAAATAATTGTTCCTTAATATGTGCATTTCTTTAGTGTAGATTTTTCTTAGACATTATAATGCATATTGTTATAATGTCTTAGACATAATACATATTGTTATATAATACAGCTTGGTCCTTTTTTGTTTTTTGAGCCAAAAGCCATTGTCACAAAATTTGGAGAGGTGTGAAAACAGGACTGCCACCTTGTGACCCATGTGTTGATCTCTGAAGCATGAGTCAGGTCAGCTTACTTAAAAAATAAGATTTTGCCTTAAAAAATAAGAATCTCTGAGCTCTCCTAACTATAGGTCTCTGCCACTGTGATGGTGTGAAGCTGCTGCTGCTTTGCCACAGTGAGGGTGGCAACACTGATGCTTATAGTGTCTCAGACCAGCTCTAAGCCATTGTTGGAAAGTGAAAAGGAATCTGGGAGGAATACCAGCTACACAAAACCTTTTGCTATATATTACATACTGAGTTATAGACTGGAATAGAGCAGAGTTATTATTATTTTGAGGGGTATATCATTTTGTTTACTGTGGAAACTTTATTTCTTAATACGTTTTCTTCCACAATCACTGATATATGCAGTGGTTACTTCTCGGCTGCCTCCTTAAAGAGAGAGCTGAAATTTAAAGCAATTTTTGAAGAACTTACTTAACAGAGAGCTTCCAGTTCCCTCTTTTTTTTTCTTAAAAAAGCTCCCCAGCTCTCTCTTATAATAACTGCTTTTCAAATATGTCTGATACATTCCCCCATTTGCATTATAATGTACTTATTCCAGCATGTACCACTACGTGAAGCTCACTAAAGATCATTACAGACTTTGGTTTGCCTCAGCACTGACCCCAAGAAACAAGGTCTTGTCTTGTTAACTGTGAATGCTTGAAAAATCCTGCAAGTGCTTCATTAACAATATATTTCCTATTTTTTCTGCATCACTTTTTTCACTCCCAGCAGAAAAAGCAGGTGTGTTTGCATGTTAGATGGATGAACTTTATAATGGGTATGAATTTGCAGGAACTGAGCAGAGCAGTGGAGGACAGAGAATCTTGGAGATGACTCATCTACAGCATTGCTATGAGTCAAGATCAACTCGGGAGTGGATAACAACAACAAAAATGTGTGTGTACACACACACACACACACACACACACAAATATATATACATCCCAGCTGTTTTTGTTGTGCTTTTGAGGAATGAAAGGCAACTACTTGAGCAGTCTCCAAATTAAAAAGAAAAACGCGAAGCGTTTGATGGATGTTTCATATCCTGGGGACCTAAAATGTGTAGCAACCTCCAAAACAGATAGCATATACAGTGAAAAACCCATATCCATAGGGTATATGTTCCCAAAGTTACCATGGACAGTAAAATAATGGACAATGGTGAACCCTATATTTCCGGTAAAAATTGACCTTAGGGTTGTGATGAAGGACTTCCAGAAGCATCTGGAAGTCATCCAGCAGAACTCTATGGTCAACATCCAGCAGAAGGCTTCTGTGGTAGCAGTGCAGTGAATTCTCTCTTGAGTTTTATCCTAGGCTTTAATGGAGCTAGCCAAGATGCTGAAACTATTTGGAAGATAGCACCTTAAAACACTTACTATGAAATAAAACCCAGATTGAAATCACTGAACCACTGACATGGAAGGTATCAGTTGTCCTGCAATGGATGTGAACCCCCACTCCAAACTGCAAGGCAGATGGATTCTAGTCCAGTGGCATAAAATGGGGTGAAAATTATTATGAGGGGCGACAGAGGGTGCCAAAATATTTCTCGCCTAGGGTGGTCAAATACCTAGAGCCAGTCCTGATGGTTCTCGTAACTATTAGGATGGCTGGGCGGCAGAGAAGGCCGGAGAGGCAAGGAGGCCGAGGGCAAGGAGGTCGGGTGGTAGAGAAGGCTGGAGAGGCAAGAAGGCTGGGGGCAAGAAGGCCAGGTGGTGGAGAGGCATGGCTGGGAGGATGAAGCAAGCATGGCCAGGGTGGAAGGAGGCATGGCCAAATTCGAATCCACCTGCTTCCCACTTGGGCTGAATCAATTTATTTCTAAATAAATCGATTCAGCCCAAAATACTCTGATTTAACCAGCGTCTTTTTGGCATGGGTTAAATCGGTCAAAACCATGCCCCTCCCTTTCTGAATTACTTCAGCAATTCAGATTAAGTGGGAATCGTGGTCATTTAAACCAGATCGTATCGAATCACAATCTGGTTTAAACCATAGTGGGAATGAGGCTTAAGGTTACAAATGTGAATGCATTTTTAAACAAGGGTTTATCTAGTAGCTCCTTGCACAACAACTCTCCCTACCCAGAACATTACATTCTATTGTGTGCAACATAGGATCTTGGCATTGATCTATATCCTTCTTTTGCCCAGGACAATTTAAAGAGAATAACTAAATCTGACACAACTGGAAATGTTAAAATGCCAACTTTATAAAGTATAACAGATATTAAGAAAGTGACCAGGATCAATATAACAAAAAAGTCATCTTAGCAACATGTAACTCAGACATGCATTTTCCTGATTCTGTGAGGCCTCCCTTGATTTAGAAGCATTCATAAGAGAGAAAGTACTCTCTAAATTATGTTAGGCCCATTGAACACTGATGGATCTAGATAATATTTAACCTTGTTAAACTGACTAAAAAAGAGAGAAGCATTATTATTTAACAAGGTTAAACTGCCTATATTTAATTTTTTTTTTACTGCTTATTTTATTAAAACAAGAACAATTCCTAGTCTTTAAGTCAGGGGTAGGCAACCTGCGGCCCGCGGGCCAGATGCAGCCCAGCAAGGCCTTGGGACCAGCCCCAGCCCAGTCCTGCCGCCGATTGCCGCCGGGGTTTTTTGGGGGCAATTGTCTATAGAAGCCTCAGAAACAAGCATTTATATTAACATTTTTTTTAAAATCAGCAATTTTTTTCGCGTGTCCTCCATTTTTTTCAAAAAAGTGTCTTCCATTTGAAAATTTTGTCCTACATTTGTCCTGGTTTATTTATATATTTAATTTTTTAAAATTTTAAAATTTTTAATTTTTTGGCTTTGGCCCCCCAGTTGTCTGAGGGACAGCAACCTGGCCCCTGGCTCAAAAAGGTTGCCTATCCCTGCTTTAAGTGATGTGATTTGGTGGTCTGTACCTTTGTGTGCTTCAGGATAGATTCACAAACAGAATTTAGTGTATACTCAGAGCTCTTTGTGTGCATCTCCATGCCAACAACTCATATCTAGATCCCAGAAAAACAGCTTCCCTTCTTCTTTTACAGTTTCTCCATTACATCCCACCCTCCCCTATCTTTGCATTCTTACAGGAGACATTCATTTACCTTATCTGAGCCACTATTTAACTGGCCTTTCACTAGTTTGTCCACCACAGTGTATTTTGCAAATACATCTATGTGGCTGCTAAAGGAAAAATAATCCTCCCAGCCCATCTGAGCTGATTTATTACTGTTTTTGTTTTTCAGACTCCTGACACATTTATATCTACGGAGATTAGTTCCCGTGGTTTGGCTTTCCAAAGCATTGCATAGAATGACAAGAAAATCCCCATGCTGTGTTGAGAGATGGAGGGACGGGGGGAAAAACAGAACAGGATAAACTCTGCCATTGTCAGATTGCAAGATCCTGGAGAAAGAGGATTATTAAAAGGGAACGTGGACAAATAAACTGCAGGCTTAGTGACACATCAAGATATAAAGCAACAGCATACCATGACAGGCTCCATCTTGGCTGAGGCACTTGTCACAAACCAGAGAGTTAAGAGAAGTAAAAACTTGCTTCATTCCAATGTGAAAAATATGTTTTAAAATATACCACCACCACCACCACCACCACTACACACACACACAATGTCATAATCTCTGCAATAAGTGTGCTCAAATCTAGTGGGAGCACCACATCTGATGACTATAAACATTAATGGACTGAACTGTGCAGTTAACCAACTGATGGCTTAATCAAAGGCTAAAAGCAGCTCTGATTGCTCCAAGCAGGGCATCTGGGTTCCTTGTTTCTGCTTTTAGCTGTGCCCTCCATCTTGCTACAGGCCTACGTATGTGTGCAGGACAGGGAAGGTAAGGAGGCAAGGAGAAAAGATAATGGAGAAATTGAAAAGTTGCTGGACAAAGTGTTTCCCTCTGTGTCATCATGCTGTATGAACTCAGCAAACAGGGATAAGCTAATTCCTCTGAACCTGATGTGAACTCAAGTTGAACACATCATGACCATCATCATGATCATCATCATGATCACATTCTGGTTTCCTGTAAGTGCTAATGAGGTAATCTCCCCAGGGTGCTCTACAGACTGGAAGAAGGAATGTTTAGGAAGTATCTTTTCTGGGAGGAGAAAAGAAAAAACATTGGTGGCAATAGTGCTAAAAAAGCAAAAAAAAAGCAAGTCGTTCCAATTTAATGCATTATTTTGCAGCTTATTACCACCAAGTTTTGTATTGTAATGCCTTTCTTAATGTTGCTGATATATAATGTTTCTTTTTGTTTGTTTGTTTAAGAAAATTTCAATGCACAGAGTGACTGAACAGTAGAATCAAATAAGCCTAGGTAATCAGTGACCCTGAATGCCGATACTGCAGGCACCCACTCACAAACCACAAGGTTGTGAGTTCGATACCAGCCAGGGGCTCAGGGTCGACTTGGTCTTGCATCCTTCTGTAGGTCACTAAAATGAGCACCCGGCTTGTTGGGGACAAGTGGCTTACACACTGTAATCCACTTATGGAGTGCTTCAGTATGCTGATAAGCAGTATAGAAATGTACTTGCTATTGCTATTGCTTGTGTTGTGGATAATGCAGTGCAAGCTACTCTTCTACAAAATGCATGTTCCTTACACTTGTTAATCTTGTTGTTGTTGTTGTTGTTGTTATTGTTGTTGTTGTTGTTGTGTGCCCTCAAGTCATTTATTACTTATGGAGACCCTAAGGCAAACCTATCACTCAGTTTTCTTGATAAGTTTCTTCAGAGGGGGTTTGCTGTTCCAGTCATCTGAGGCTGAGAAAGTGTCATTTGCCCAAAGTCAACTAGTGGGTTTCCATGGCCATGTTTATATATGAAAGCATGGCTGTGCAACCATGCATTCATATACAACCCACAAAGAATTTTTCAATGTTACTAAGGGCCTGAACAGACAGGCCAAAATAAAGCTGCTTCGGGTCAATTTGGAGCTATGCTGCTTAAATGACACACACATCTTAAGAGGCCAGAAGCTGCGTCAAAGCTGTGCTCCAGTCCTTAGGACAGGAGCTTGGCTTTGGCGTGGCTTCCAGCCTCTTAGCACACATGCATCATTTAAACAGCATACCTCCAAAGTGACCCAAAGCAGCTTTATTTTGGCCTGTCTGTTTGAGTCCTTTGTCAATCAGGGGACATACTTATCAAATACTTAAATAATCTAATATGATCTCAACTTGTCTTCCTGTATTTTAGGGACTTAAAATGGTTTTCAGTACAGCCAGAGTGCTTCTAAGGAAGCTGCATCAAAATACTGCAAAGAACACCTGTGCTTATATTGAAAGCTACCAAATACGTGGTGAACAAGAGCATGATTTTTGTTTTCCAAAGATGATGCTGTTCAGCCACAACACATCATAAACAATAAGATTCCACAAATATTCCAGTATTTTGTTGTTGCTGTGTGATTTTTTTTGGTAATTTCTGACTTATGGTGACGCTATGGCGGGGTTTTCTTGGAAAATTTTGTTCAGAGGGGGTTTGCCTTTGCCTTTCTCTAAGGTTGAGAGAGTATTTCTTTCCCAAAAACACCTAGTGGGTTTCCACACCCAAGTGGCAATTTGAACCTTGGTCTCCAGAATCATAGTGCAAGACCCAAACTACTGTATGATGCTGTTTGCAGGAAATGTTGTGTGAAAATAGAGATATTTCCCCAAAAAACATTGTGCATGTGTGAGGAAGGTCACACATATTCATAGCATGAAAAGGGCACTTCTGGCTGTTACAGACCTAGATTTTAAAATGTAGAAAAAATTACTTCCAAAACTTTCCTACCATACCCTAGATAATACATTCATTGATTGATTCATTGATTGACCACATTTATTTGTTCCACTGTTCCACAGAAAGGCTTTTGAAATAGCTTATTGTACTAAAATTTTCTCCTGTTGTCCTGATGTTCAGCACATCTTGATCCTATTTTCATATTCAGTAATAGTGTGTGAGAAACTAGGAGAAACATAAACACAGGAGTTCCACTCTTATCCTTGTCACCTCTTATGTATTGAGGGCAAACTTCCGAAGTGGAGAATTTCTGTTCATGGAGACTATTCACATAACATAAAGCCCTTCATTTCAAGCATTATAACCTACTGCCTTTGCTCCATGATGAATACAACCTTTTAATCAAAATCATCCTACATTTTAAAAGTAAAAACAGTAAAATGAGCAGCTAGCATTCTGTTCAGCAGATATGATACTATAAGTTGGACGTAAAATCATAGAATCATAGAGTTGGAAGAGACCACCAGGAACATCCAGGCCAACCCCTTGCTGTGCAGGAATACACAACCAAGCACTCCCAATACATGACCATCCAGCTTCTATTTAAAAACTTCCAAAGAAAGAGTTACGCCACATTCGGAGGCAGCGTATTCCACTGTTGAACAGGTCTTACTGTGAACAAGTTCTTCCTAATATTGAGATGGAATCTCTTTTCCTGTAGTTTGAATCCATTGCTCCATATTCTAATCTCTGGAGCAGCAGAAAACAAACTTCTTCCATCCTCAACATGACGTCCCTTCAAGTATTTAAATATGACTTTCATACCACCTCTGAACCTTCTTATCCACATGCTAAACATACTCAGATGCCTAAGCCATTCCTCATAGGATATGGGTTCCAAACATTTCATCATTTTTGTTGCCCTCCTCTGGACATGCTCCAGCTTGTCAATATCCCCTTTGAATTGTGGTGGCAAGAACTGGACACATTTCAGATGAAGTCTGACCAAAGCAGAATAGAATGGCACTGTTACTTCTCTCCATCTAGACACTAATCTTCTATTGATAATGCCAAACATATTGGCTTTTTTTATCTCCTGGATCACACTATTGACTCATGCTCAGTTTCTGGTCTACTAGGGCCTCATTCCCATTTACAAATAAATCGGTGTGTGATCCAAATAGATGGATTGATTTGATAGCGGAGCATGATTCCTATTACATTTGCCCCGATCGCATTTTTTCCCTCTAAAATAATCCACTTATGGTTCACATTCATGCATGAATCAATTCAAAATGGACCTGCTCCAGCTGGCCGAAGGGCAAATTTAAATCAATTCTGATCTGCATCTGGTTCACAGTTGCATGGAATTGATTTATCAAAAAAGACATGGAAAACGTCAGCATCAAAAAGATGTGGGTTAAATGGGTCTGATGTATGGGCCCCCCTGAGAATGAGACCTAGGACTCCCAGATTCCCTTTCATTTGTACTGTTGTCAAGGCAGGTATATCTGAACCTTTCTTCTTCTTTTTTTCTGGCTAAGTGTAGTACCTTACATTTCATACTGTTGAAATTCATTTTGTTAGTTTTGGCCTTGCTCATTAATGTGTTAAGGTCATATTGATTTGAGATCCTGTCCTCTGGGATATTAGATACCCCTCCTAGCTTAGTACAGGGATGTGGTGGCTCAAGTGGTTAAGATGCTGACTCTGTTGATTGCAAGATCGGCAGGTTGGCAGTTTGAGGCCTGGGTGCTGCATGATGGGGTGAGCTCCCATCACTAGTCCCAGCTTCTGCCAACCTAGCATTTGAAAGGATACAAATGCAAGTAGATAAATAGGTACCACTTCAGTGGGAAGGTAAACAGCATTCTGTGCAATCATGCTGGCCACATGACCACAGAGTAGTCTCTGATAATGCTGGCTCTTCAGCTTAGTAACTGAGATGAGCACTGTTCCCTATGGTCAGACACTACTTGACAACCATGTCAACAGGGAATACCTTTATCTTTTACCTTAGTTTCATCTGCAAATTTGATAAATATGCTCTCTATTCCTTCATCCAAGTTACTGATAAAGATGCGGAATAGCACGGGGCCCAGAATAGGACCCTGTGGTGCCCCATTAATCACTTCTCTCCAGGATGAAGAGGAGCCATTGGTGACCACCCTCTGGGTTTGGTCTGTCAACCAACTACAGATCCACCTGACAGTAGTATTGTCTAGCCCAGTGGTCCCCAAACTGTGCTCTTTAAGGATTTTGGACTTCAGCTCCCAGAATCAGAGACTATTGGCCAAAATGGCTAAGGTTTCTGGAAGATGAAGCCCAAAATGTCTTAAAGGGCACAGTTTGGAGACCACTGCATATTTTTTGCAAGAATATCATGGGAGGCTGTGTCAAAGGCCTTACTGAAATAAAGATATGCTATATTCACTGTATTCCCTTCATCTACCAAGCTAGTACCTGTGTTAAAAAAAACCAGATAGATAAGATTGGTCTGACATGACTTGTTTTTGAGATACAAATATTAACTCTTAGTGATCACGGCATTCCTTTCTAAGTGCCTACAGACTGTCTCTTTAGTGATCTGCTCTATTAACAATATTTTAACTGCTGGAGGTTCACATTCACAGTCATGAATAACCAAATTTGACACCCACCCCCCCAAAAAAAACTTACCTTTGCAGTCTAACAGTGCCCCAATTGAAATGTTTCTGAGGCACTGGAGTCTGGGGTGATGAGAAATGACACCCACAGCATACCTCCAGTCAGATGTTGCCTTAGGACAAGCAGTTGTAGTAAGACCCCAGAGATCTCCAGATGCCTGTTCCAAAGGTATCCTAGGATCAGAGCATGCTGCAGATGTCACTTCCCAATACTCCAATCTCCAGCACCTCAGAAACGCTTTGGTCAGGGTGTCACTAGGCTGAGGTAGGTAGGTTTTAGGGGGACATCGTCAGTTCTAGCTATGATGATGAAGCACCATCATTGCAGTTACGATGGCAATGCAAAATCTTAGCCAGCATCTTTAACTACATAGGAAATTCTGTTCATGATTAGTTGGATTTATAGAAGAAAAATATACAACTTCTCAAACATTCTCATGGTCACCTAAAGTAAAACAAAATCAATTTGTTTTTAAAAGTATGAGTCATTTTTCCATCTGACAGAGGTGCTCAAGGCAATGTGCATTAGCTTCCCATTAGATTCCCTTTACCTTGGATCAAGTCAACACATTTAGAAGCAGAAAAACAAACAGTTGCCACAGAAGTTTGTATAAAACAGAAATGAGCCTTAATCAGGGGAAAGTTTCAAGAAGGCAAACTTACAATCAATTGCTTAAATGCGAAATCATTAGAAGTTATGCTTGCATGGAGCAAAACATTCATCAGGAAAGAAACACAGGCATATATTGGCGAACAATCTCAGGACCATTAGCTTCTCTAGAATTAAAAAAGTTCTTCAGTGCTTTTTTTGTTTGTTTGAAATAATTTTCTGAAGTTTATTTCAAAGACTTTTAAAAGTTTCATAAAGTTTACATACAATAATAAGTCAATGATCGATATAATACTGCTTACTATCACTTTCTGCATTTATAGTGGAGAATATAGCAGTATCGATCTTACTTTTCCAGGTCCTGGGGTAATTTATACCAAGCATGAGAATCAATACTCTAATGGAGTAGATCTCACATGATGTTGGAAGCTAAGCAGGTTCACCACTGGTTAGTATGTGTATGAGGCACCACTAATGAATACCAGGTGCTGTAGACTAGATTTCAGATGAAGGAACTGGCAAAACCACCTGAGTATACCTGGCACAAGAAAACCCTGTGAAATTCATAGGTTCACTATAAGATACAGGTGACTTGAAGATTCAACCATATCTGGAGGGCTATACAATCCCCACCTTTATATGTGCCAACCACTAATAACAGCATGACTGGTATAGATCACATTATTATAACTCAAGCTATTGTAAGTCTATTATAGTTTGAGTCTCCCTTACCCAGAATTCTAAAATCCAAAATATTCCAAAATTAAAAAATTGTCAACATAGGAGGCTGAAATAGTGACACCTTTGTTTCCTCATTGTCCAGTATACACAATCTTTGGTTCATGCCCAAAATTATTTTAAAATATTGTATAAATTTACACCTTCAAGCTAAGTGTATAAGGGGCATATGAATCAGAAATGAAGTTTGTATTCAGACTTGGGTCCCATCGCCAAAAATTCTCATTGTGTACCTATGTGCAAATACAGATATTCCAAAATCCAAACAAAAAGTGAAATCTAAAACACTTCGGTCCTAGGCATTTCAGATAAGATCAGCCTGTATCGTATCTATCCCACTAGTTAAAATTTATTGACATCATGACTTTAAAATGAAGCTTAGGGGCAAAACAAACCGGCATAATACGCCGGCTTGGGGGCAGTGTGGGGACCTGGCATCACACCATCCGCCCAACCAGATGGCAGGCTGCATTGCACCACTCTAGCAGTGCAGTGTTTATAAGCCACACACTGCAGGAGCACTGAAAAGGTGCCGCCATGGCAGAAAGTGTGGCTTTTTTCTGCCCCCAAAAGGAGTGGCATTCATCTACACTTGGACATGTTACTACTTGCTATGAGGCAGAGACACAGAACTAGAGTTCCCTGACTGGATCAAGACTGCTATTCACAAGCCTTACTCATTGGCATCACTAAGATTGGTGTCAACCCCATAGTAACTCATGCTGTCACCTTCAGGCTTCCCAGCACACATACCAGCTGCCCTCCTTCCCATCAAGGCCACCTCTGCCACTGTGGGGATGAGGTGGTGATGCCACCCATCAATATCTTCCAGGCCTGGTGGGGCTGATGGCCAAGCAGGAAAGGAAGGCAAAAGCAACAAGGGCAGCCACAGATGCCTTTCCTTTTGTGGAAGGAGAGAAGTCAATGGCTGCCACTGCTGCCACAAGTGGCAGTATCTCCTTTCCCTAGTCAGGTGTATTTTCTCCACACCAAAGGAATCATTCTTGTGAGGCTGAGGGTGCAGGTTCAACTGAGGGGCTGTACAGATTGGGCCAAAGGGACGGTGGGATGCCATCCCTTTTCACCCCAGATCAGTGCCATGGCAACCACATGCCACATCACTGATCCAGCCTCCATAGAGCATGAAAAGGATCTGGAAAACCCGGCTCCTTTTTATGCCCTCAAAAGGGAGCCATAGCCACTACCGCACAGCATGATGATGTCCTGTTGATGCTGCGCCCTTTGGATGCAGCACCAAATGTGGTCACCATGGCATGCACCATGTGGACTGGTGCACCCCAACATGGCATGCTGGTGGCAGCGTAAGATCGTCAAGCATGAGGATGCTCAGCCCAGACTCTGCCCACAGGTGGGCGCTTTTTGCCAGTCTGTTCAGGGCCATAATCATTGCTACCTGGGCAAACATACCAATATAAAAAGGTGTTCCCCCCACCCCCGCTACCTCCTGGTCTTTCACATTCAGAAACTGAGGAGCCTGTTCACAATGTCAGGGCTGCAGGAAGCTTTCACAAGAGATGATTATTCTTTGTTTTGGGAACTGTTCATTTCCTTGGCTGCCAAGCAGCAAGAAATTGATTTTTCTATTGAGTAATGAATGTTCAACAATTCTGTTGCTATTTTCCCTTAACTTGCTAATTCTTACAGCCTGCTGTGCTCTGAGATAATATTGGATGCTCTTTATGGTTTGATGTTGCTCTTTTTAATGGAATGCTGCTGGTCCTAGCAAGGTGTGTTTTATTGATTTTGCATTAAAGTTAATAGAAAGAGCTGAGTAAATGATGCCCAACTATGAAATGCACAGCAAAGTGAGAAATGAGGCTGCAAACATAAGCACATTTATGGGGGGAATGGGGAGAATAAGGCTCTTTGAATTCAGTAGTTTATTCTTTTGAATAATCAGACTTAGGATGGTGTAACGTTTATTTTTTAAACCCCAGCAAATGTGTTCAATTTCTGGCTTCACAGAAAGTGAGAATTCTTTACTAGTTGAGCATTAATACAGCAAATCTATGAAGTTAGAAACAAGAAGCTGCTTTACACCAAACGAGAACACTAGTTTGTCTAAGTATGATCTGCCTTTCTGGTCTGTACTCCAGAACTTCAGAGATCAGTGTTTCGCATTGTTAGAGATACCAGAAATCAAACCTGTGATCTTCTGTATACAGGCAAAGCAGTGCATGTCACTAAGCAACAGCCCTGATAAGCAGGTGCAATTAAAGCAGGGAGAAGAATTATGCAGCTGACATACTGGATTGCAAAGCAAGTATCTTTTTGTGTTGCAAATGGATGTTAAATTTCCTGGACTTTGAGAATCTCCCAGCAGCCACATGGCTAAAAGGAGGTGCCAGCATGCAAGAAACACCTCCATACCATCTGAACTGAGAACAAAAATAGCAAAATGCAGGCCTATGACTAAAATCTTCAATTTTTTTCTCCTGTATGGTATTCAACACCTTGCTTGATAAAGAAGCCAGTGAAGCTTCAAAAGCTTGTAACATGTATATTGTGCATTTTGGTTGACTCAATAAAGGTATCACTGTTTGGTGGATTTTTGATGTTATTGGTGTTGGAACAATGCATTTGAAATTGAGAGATAAATTGAGACACGGTCCTATAAATGAGGCTTTATCTATAAATGCTTAAAAGGATAAGAAACAATATATGTAACAGAATCATACAAAATCCATATATACAAAGGATACAAAATAAACCATAGTAGTAATGCAAACATAATAATAACAAATAATAGCAAGTAAAACTATATAACATAAGCAAATAACACAGGTATAATGCAACAGAAAAAAAGACTGAGAATAGAGTGAGAGTGAGAGAGCGAGCTCACTACCAAGTTAGCCTTATTAAAACTCTAAAGGTGATTACAGCTATACATATACAGCTGGAAGTCATCTGTGTTCTCAGTAGCTCTCCATTAACCCTGTAAGGGTCATTAACCCTATAATGGTTCAAGTGTAGTGCTTGTTATTATTCCAACAATTGGACCTTCCAGATGTGGTTTGTCTTGTAACTTCCAGCATACTTTCCCATGGCCTATGCCGGTTAGGGCTAGTGGTCCAACCACAACTATGGGGTCCCGTGTTATTCCCAACCATGAATTAAAGGGTGTCTTTATTAGAGGCAAATATTTCGGACAAGTTCAGAACTGCACATCCAAAGAATTTCAGTCTGCTTGCATATTGGCTTTATCTCCGACTCTTTAGGAAATACCATATATACTTGTCTATAAGTCTAAAAATGTATGCCACAAAGTTGACCCCAAAATCCCAGTTTGACTTATTTACAGGTCACTATGGTAATGTGATAGCAGCTCCGTGTGAAGAGAAGTTTATTTCTCTCTGGAGCCAAGCAGGAAGAGTCCCTCTCTCATCCACATGTCTGGCTGAAACAAAAGCTGAAATGATGAAGCAAACAGCCTCAATGAGAGTCTCTCTTGCTGGTGATGCAGTGGTTAAATGCCTGTACTGCAGCCACTCACTCACAAACTATAAGGTTGCGAGTTCAATACCAGCAAAAGGGCTCAAGCTCAACTCAGGCTTGCATCCTTCTGAGGTGGCTAAAATGAGTACCCAGATTGTTGGGGGCAATTAGCTTACAATTTGTAAACCGCTTAGGGAGTGCTTAAGTGCACTGATAAGCGGTATAGAAATGTACTTGCTATTTCAGTTCATTTCTGTTCCCATTAAGACAAAAGTGATGGTACCATTCCATTTCACTGACAGGAGAAGGGCAGGATAAGTACTATGTCACAGGACATGTGTGATAATCGTCCTCCAATCACACGATAGTGACTGAAGCATCCTGCTTCTCTCCCATCAATTTTCTATAACTTTTGCCTATGTGATAATCTCCATTGAATTAGGCTGGTGTAATTGTGGGATGGGAGAGAAAGAGGGTTTTTTTCCCCTTTGTTTTTGAAGATTTTACTCAAAATGATCAAATTGCAAATTCAAGACACACATTGGAGGGGATTGCTGCTCCTCAGAGTGGCAAAACCAAAGAGGTTCTTGGTGGTTTGGGTGTCCCTTATAGTTCCAAACCCTGTAGCTCCATTTGCAGGAAAACACAGGGGTTTCATCAATAAAGTTCAGTTTATAATTGTATTTTAAATAAACCATGTTTTTAATATAGCAAACATAATTTCATGCGAAATGAAGCTATATATAACTACTCTTATGTTCCCAAAGTAACAATTATTTTCATTCATTAAATTTGATATGGCATTTTCAGTTTTGATGAAAATTTCCAACCCCCCCCCAACTCATTTTCCCTCATGGTTACAACATTTCTGGATGTTTTACATCCTGAGTAATGCCTAAAATCACCAGCATGAGACAATTAATAGCAGGGACACCCCTGCTGATCACAGTTCAAAAACATCTGCCACGAGACCACCGATCCTCCCTTCAGTTTGCTCCAAGGGTGTGGTGGATAAATTCACCTTACCATGAGTCACTGCAAGCAGACTCATGGATTAGCCAGGGATGGACTGAAAGCAGTATTCCAATGTTATCAATTTCCCTTTTCGTCTTGCTGAGAATTCTAATACTGGCAGTTCCCACACTCTTGCAATGTTCCTCAGAAACGTGGAACATCACTGCTCTTTGAGTGCAAAAGGAAAAACAAAAAACAAAAAAGCTAGAAAATCAGGAAAGCCATTATTGCAGAAGTCCAAACGAATGGGTGAAAAAACAGAGATTTAAATTGATTTTGGCATGATGATGTGTCTATGGTCAAGCAAGCCAAAATGACTTAGTTATTCAGGAGACAGGTGGTGTGCTGAGGGCAATGCTTCATCTCTAGAAATTATTCACATATTTAAAGAGTTTTGAGAAGTGTAACTCTTAGCAGAAGTCTTGGTCTCTCTGCTATGCCTAAGGCAATGCTGTGACCAGTTGAAAGTATGTGTACGCCTGCGATTAATCATTTCTAAGTTTCTCAACCCATTTAACAAAAGCCTCAAGACAACTTGCACAGCAGGCTGGCTGTACAAATTATGGAGCAAGACCACAGAAACTGTGTTCTCTCATAGTAGAATAAATCCCATGCCCATAAAGTATTCAGACATTTTTACAGTGGGGGCAAATACCTGTCATAGAATTATTCTTATGACAAATAACGAGACACTAAAATGCCAGTAGTACCTAAATCTGAACACCACTGATTTTCAACATGCTACTGAATTTTTCTTTCTCAGTGATTTATTTAATTATCTATAAGATCTATTTCATATGGACAGGACTCAAAGGCCTCCATAGCTATGTCTACATCCACATTCGAGCAGGTTTTGGAGTTGTGTTTTTCCAATAGTTGCCCCCTCTCAAACCATGCACAGTGCTGCATGGTAAATCTTCTTGATACTGCAGTTCTCCTGCTTCACCTCCCTGCAAGGGGGCACCTAGGAACAGAAGTCCTTTCAGACCTAATACCCCAGAGATTTGAAGTAATGACTTACAGGTAGAGATGGCCCTCCATATCTACAGATTCTTTATCCATGAATTCATCCATCCACTGCTTGAAAATATTTCAAAAAGATATACATTCCAAAAATCAAATCTTGAACTTGCTATTGTATTTAAGAGACACTATTTCATATAAGAGCCAGTGTGGTATAGTGGTTTTGAGTGTTGGACTACAACTCTAGAGATCAGAGTTTGATTCCAACCTCAGCCATGAAACCCACTGGGTGGCCTTGGGCAAGTCACATGCTCTCAGCTTCAGGGGAAGGCAATGGCAAACCTCCTCTGAACAAATCCTGGCAAGAAAACTCCATGATACGTTCTTCTTTGGGTTGATATAAGTCAGAAATTACTTGAAGGCACACAATAACAACAAGAACAGCATTTTACTATGCCATTGTATTTAATGATACTTGTGTATCCATGGATTTTGGTATCCATGGAAGGTCCTCAAACCAAACCTCAGTCGATACCAAGGGCTCGCTGTAATGTAGATAAGCTGCAATCTGCTAAGGGGGGGAGTAGTGTAGTCGAATATCAAAGATAATGATTGAGAATAAAGTTACTTCAGTGGTGTAATGGGCAATGGTTCTAGTTACTCCTTAAAGTACATTTTTAGAAGATTATGAAAGAACTTTTCCAAATTGTATATTGAAAAGTGAAAAAAAGTGAAGCAAGCATTCATTGAAGATGCCAGCCACAGATGCTGGCAAAACGTCAGGAAGAAACTCTTCTAGAACATGGCCACATAGCCCAAAAAACCCACAAAAAACTAGTGAAGCAATGCTTTGCACAGAAGAATCAAGAAACCTTACAAGAGGCAGTAGTAACGGATGTACATTATTAGGAAGGCCTCGGGTGTCTTCCTTCCTTTTTTTAAATCAGTCCTTCTCCCATATGTGATGTAAATTGACACTCTAAGGGCAGTGGCTTTGCCACCCAGGGTGCCACCCAGTGTAGGGGGGGCTTCTGGGTGGGGCTTCAAAGGGCAGCTCCAAAAAGTTGCTACCCACCTCCCTGTGGTGTGCTGCTCTATTCCTGAGTAAAACAGTGCATGGCACAGTGGCTGGGTATGCTTGCACCTTACTGTGCACCATGCTAATTCCTATGTAGAGCAGCGTGCAGCAGGGGAGCTGGTGCTCCACACCAAGGTGATGGCATCAAAGTGAGGGGTGACCAGATGTCACCTGGTACTGTCCACACCTCTAACACCCCTAACAACATCACTGCCTAAGGGATGATTTCATCTTCTTCCCATGTCAGTCTTCTTCTAGCTCTTCCTGAAAATGCAACCAGTTTATTCTTTAAATGGAGTTCCTGTACAGCTTATTGACTTGCAGGATCACATGCACAAATCCTGTGTATTCTATTACACATAAGGCATGTGGAAGATGTGGGATCTTGCATTTCTGTCAACATGGTGCAGCTTGGGTAGGCAACCTGGTGCCCTCCAGGTATTTTGTGCTAAAGGCTCCATCAGCCCTCCACAGCATGTCCAATGATCAGAGATTGTACAGTATAGGCTGAGGTCCAAAACCTCTGGAGTGTATCTACTCATGTTGGATGACAGAGATCCAAGATCTTACCATTACAGTACAAAGATTAGGGTATTCCAAGTCTTTGCACTAAAATGAGCACACTCCTTCTTTGCATGATTTATTCATCTGCCTGATGATGATAGACCTCAATCCTTGGCCAAAGAGAGTCAAAACTACAGAGGCAACAAGGAGGAAACAAGGAAACACCAAGAAGAATGAATTGTTTCAAAGGCAAAACCAATGGAAGAGCAGGCTGTCTAAGCTCAAGAGTGCTCACTACACAGGCCTACAAATTCGGAAGATGTATACTGGCTTTATAGGAATTTGGCATTCTAAATCCAAAAATGATCTCATATTGGTTCCTTCACCAACAGTTTTTTCACAGTTGCTTTAACACTTCTGTGTTGTAGCATCTGACCAAATGGAGTGATCCTGCAAAGAATAAGAAAAGGGTCAAAGTCTTCTGATAGATTTTCAAAACACTTTAATTGATATGAAATATCAAACTTCATTCAAAGCACTAAAATAAATCACACTGAACATCAGAATCTGCCCTTAATCAAAGTTGAGTAGCAAATGAACTGATAAAAATATCAAATTTGTGAAAGAACAGTGTGTGGTACCACATTTTTATTGTGTCTTTCAAATATAGCACCCTCAAAATACATTAAAAACAGATTTAATTTCAAAAAAGGTTTTTCCATCACAGCCCTGTGTTCTTTAAAAATGACCTGAGTAAACCTTGTTTGGGAGCTTGTTTGTTTCAAACCTGGCTGCCAAAGGCCTTTCCCTTGAAGTTGACTTCAGCCACAGGAGGGTTGATTTTTCACTCATAGCAGCTGCTCCAAGAGGCTGGGCCTGCCAGTTTCCCATCGGCCCATTTACGTCACCTCACACCACTACATTCAGCATGGAAGAAGATAACTGGCGCTTACTCCATCAAGAGCAACTGAAGCAGATGCTTCCTTTTGCAGATAAGCGAGAGACCCAATTGCTCTTCCATTATGTTTTGCTAGAATAATAGCAAGCGCTGCAAGAGAATTTCCAAGGTTCTTTCAAGGCATCTTGCTGGCTGAAGCACTATCGCTGGCTGTCAGTCAGTCACATTTTCTCTGAGTTAGTCCACTGACAGATTAAAAACCATCAGAACACATTTTTTAAAAATATATTTTTTTAAAAATTGAAAACTTCATATGCATGCACAGACAAACACATAGAGAGAGAGACATAAAAAATACAAATACAACAATAGAATTTAGGGGGTCACAAAGGCCCTGTCTACATGGGACAGATCACACACACACCCGTCCTCTCAGCAGGGACATCAGATGATGCAGGCCCCAGGCCCCAAGTCTGGTGTGAACCAACTGGATGATGTCTGGGCCATTCAGCACCAAATCCAGGGCATACTCCTCTTCCCACAATATTTAAAAAGTACCTAGTTGCTCTGAATCTTCCTGGAAGATCCAGAGCCCTCTGTCCTGATGTCAGGCAGTTGTTTGCATGTGCTGTGCTACCTGGTGCAACCAACACCATGGATTGCTTCACTCTGAGGTCAGAATGAGTCACCTAGCCACATGAACGGGGCTGGGCACCTCATTCAGACTGCAGTAATGAGAAATTTGCCAAGGTGGCACCCACACCAGGTGGCATAGCAGGATATGCAAGCAAACAGCTGCCCAGCATCAGAATGGAGGGTAAGATAACAGCAAAATCAGGGCCACTTTGGGGCCAGGTTACTCTTGCTACTCCCAGAGTAATCTGGTCATTGCAGACAGAATCTAGGACTTGTTGTGAGGAAAACCTTCCTGACATGAACTGATTTATTACTTTCCTGCACACATGTATCACTGCCAGGGGGCTGAGTGATGCCACTGGTTCATCCTTTAATTGTTGCTATGAGGCTGCTCCACATTTTTAAGTTAGCATACATGATGATGCCCAGTGCAAATGTACTAGCTCCCTCCTTGCATTGTGCAGGATTTTGCATCATGCAGGATTTTGCATCTGGAGCATAGAATGTAGAATGCATCTGGACCAGCGCTTGGCAAGGGTACTTCCTGAAGTACAGTTCTCACAATCCAAAACTGGCTCCTCATTCTGAGACCTTTAATCCAAAAGTAACTAGAGTGGGCCCACTGTATTGGTGGGCTAGCCATCGACAAACGGGAGTTCTCATGGGTCGCCCTGCCCCATATTAGTGAATAGTGGTGTATGTGTACATCACCACACATTGACTAATATAAAACAAACTACTATATCTTTTGGTAATTTTTTATCCCTCGCTTGTTGTGAATTGACTCTGAATAATTTATCAATTTCCATATTCATAATTTCCTCCTCAATTTTCAGAAAATCAGCTAATGGTTTAATAATTCTTTTTTCCAAATTTTCTCCCGGTATTTCTTTCAATCCTCTTATTTTTATACATCTATCTCTGTATCTCAGTTCATTCATCCAATCTATTGTTTGTTGTGTTTCTTGTTTTTTTGATAAGTCTACTGTTGCCTTCTCTATTATACTAGTTTTATCTTTTAATTTTTCTATTTCTTTCTGGTTTTTATTTAATTCAGCAGAGAACTTATCCATTCTCATATTGACTAATATGAGATTGTCATGGCCAGCCAAGAGCAGGACGAGGAGGATGAGGAGGAGGCTATGGCTCCTCAAGTGCAAGAGGAGATGGAGGCTATACCAGGTCCTAATGCTGCCCTGCCAGACCCCAGCCCTGATCTCCCAGCCCCAGGGGTTGAAGCTCAGCCAGGTCCTAGCACTGTGGGGATTCCTCCTGAGGCTCAGAGCCTAGTAGTGACTCTAGGGAAGAACCAAGCCTGGAGGTTCCTTCCTTTAGGCAGCGGAAAGCTGAGAGTGCTTGCGTGCGTCGATCCAGGAGGCTTGCAGAGAAGCAAGCTGTTGATAAGCCACAGTTGGCACAAGGGAGGGCGTCCTGCATTTAAGCAGCTGCAGAACGCTGACCCTTTGCCAGCAATGGTTGGACTGGATGGCCCTTGCAGTCTCTTCCAACTCTATGATTCTAATTATTGCAGTATCCTTCTTGGTGATTGCTGTCAGCACTGTCTTCTTGTTTCCTTGAACCCTTGTTTGCCTTGGACCTTCACTTTGGAACTAACTGGACTCTTGCTACCTTCTGGCTGCCCTGACCTTGGACCGAACTGACTTCCATGAACTCTGGTATCCTGACCTTGGCTTTGTTTCTGGTGTGCTTCTCTTGAACTAACAGAAAGGTCTGTAGACTGTCTCCCAGCTCCTTTCTTGTTGAGCCATACTTATCAGCATTTGTTTGGATGTGTGCTGGCCGCAGTCCAGGACAGGGAGTGAGTTCCCACATTTCCCTCCCATCTATGGTGGAGCCTAGATGGGAAGGATGCACTGTATTCTCAGCTCTGCAGTACCTCACATAAAGTCAGTCCTCTGTATCTATGGACTCCTTATCCACTGATTCAACTATTTGTGGCTTGAAAATACACACGTTCACAAGCACATATGCACACATATATATTCTCCAAAAAACAAACTTGATTTTACCAATTTTGTAAGGGACATCATTTTACTATGCCATTGTATGTAATGGAACTTGAGCATCTACAGATTTTGGTATCCACAGGTGTCCTGGAACCAAAGCCCAGCAGATACCAAGGGCCCACTGTAGTTGTCAGGATACAAAAAGCTCAAAACAGTCAAATGTCCAAGTTTCTCTGTATTTATTTATTTGATTTATATACTGTATTTCTTCCTTTATGAGGGCCCTAGTGGCGCAGTGGTTAAATGCCTATACTGCAGCCACTCACTCACAAACCATAAGGTTGTGAGTTCAATACTAGCCCAGGGGACTCAGGCTTGCATCCTTCCAAGGATGCTAAAATGAGTACTGTACCTAGATTGCTGGGGGCAATTAGCTTACACTTTGTAAACTGCTCTGATAGCCTTGGCTGAAGAGCGGGGTAATAATAATAATAATAATAATAATAATAATAATAATAATAATAATAAAGTGCACTGATAAGCAGTATAGAAATATACTTGCTATTGCTATACGGAACCCAGTATACTACTGCAACTTTGGTTGGAAATTAACCAAGCCAATTTCTGCTTTTACCCTAAGTTGCGGGCTTCAGTTTTCCAAGAACAGAAAGAACCAACATACTCCCGGTTTATGTACAACTACTTCAGAGGTAACTAAAGGCATGTTTACATAAGCCAATTAAAAATGTTTCCCCCTGCCTTCACCACAACCTGCCTACATAACGCAGGGCCAAATCTCCAATTCAAGTGCAGACTGTCTTCACAGAGTGAGGTCAGTTCCACACCAAACCAGCCCTAGCCTGCCTAAAATGGTTTATAAAAACTCACCTTTTGCTTCTGATTTTTCAGGACAGTCTGAAACATTTCATAGTGATGCTGGGCAGCTGTTTACACACATGTCCTCTTGGGCACTACTGGCACAAGTCCTTTCCTCTGAGTTCACAGTGAGGCACCCAGCCATGTAATCAATGTTTGTGCCTCATTTCTGACCTCAGAGAGCCAGACTCATAGAAGTAAAAAAGGGAGCAGCCCAGAGTATTCAATGTTGACAAGCCCAGAGTGGGACAAATAGCTGCAGATGGAAGATCTCATATTGGAATGCTCCTCTTCATAGATTACCCCTTTTAAAGTAGATACCTAGCAGAATAGAGAACTAAGTAGGCTACTGTCTTTTTTAATGTGGAAATTGCTGCTATCAGCTCATTCTGCTACACATGTAGATGGAGTCACTGAGTAGAGATAGGCAATTTTAGAGGCCCCAATGGGTTATGCTGGCTACTGGGGGTAACCACCATCCTGCTGACACTGCCAGCTTACAGCTGTCCTTTAAAACAAGTAATATGCTATCCAAGCATCTTGTTTACAGTCAGAATCATACTTACAAGAAGTTTTCATGAATGTAATTCCCCTTGTAAACAAGATTCATACTCATAGAGAGCAAATCAGGATGTTGAGAAAAATGTGTTCCCATGTGGCAATAGCAACCAGGGTGGAAACTGGGGAGAGAAAACAGGTGGGAACTGGGGGAAGAAAACATAGGGCCCACCCCTGCCAGAGAGAAACAATTCTTTGCTGAGAAAATTTACACATGCTATTTAGGAAAAGATGACAGATGACAAAAAGGGAGGCTCAAAACAAAGTATTTCAACAGTCCACAACTCTAGCTTGTCATTGCTGCCAGCAAAAACTAGTTATCCTGGAGGCTGAGTTCTAGGATTCTCTCTCAATGTACAATCATACATTACTGAATGTTTAATTGTCATGATCTGAGTCAGTCAGCTATCCAGTTCAGTGGGTTTCTTTCAAGTAACCCACTTAACTATAATCTTCTGTTTATTCAACTTGCTTGTTAATTTAACCAACAAAAAAAAAACAACACTTGGAATATTTGAATCATTTCCAAATCATTTGATCAAACAACACTGTGTTTACACAGTGATGAATAAGATTTGCCCAAGTTGAACAAAGAATGAAAGATTGTGAGAACATCAGGCTTGTGGCATCTACTTTTTGTTTTTGCTTTTTCTTTCCTTGAACCCCCAAGATTCACCAGCTGGAGCTCGGTACAACAGATAGATATTCAGGGTCAAATGATATATCGACTGGTTTCCAGACTTATGCATGCATACGTTCCCTTAGGCACACAACAGTGCTTTTTTGGCTAATGCATAACATCCCTATTTATTTGAAGGTTAAGAAATTGGCATGACACATGTGGTGCTAATTCATATTATCTGTTGCACACTGTACACTGTGCATCAACTGCATGGTTGTGCATTGCATATCAATGTCCAATGTACATTTGGTTTTGCAATATCACAATTCTATAATGAGGTGCCCTAACACAAACCATGTGAAACTCCATGTGTATTATATTATTACATTGTATCTTTCCAATGCAAGATCTCAGCAATTGTGCTGATAATAAAATGGTGTTCCACTGATCCTCCTGATGCCCAAAATCCTACATAGCATTGTCAGTGTAACAACAATTAATTTTTAAAAAATGTTAGCCACTCTGATAGCCTTTTGACTGAAGAATGGGGTATAGATACAATAAATAAATAAATAAATAAGACCTACCAATGTACTTATGCTGGATCTGAGAGAATGGGATGTGGGTGGTAGCGAGAAAAATGGCATTAGTGGAAACAACAGTCCTCCTCTCCCCACCTCTAACCACATGATGGCCATGTGATCTGAAGCCTCATGATGATGATGATGTTCATGATGATTTGGTCAAAGATGCTTCATTCATATTCCCAGCAAACCAAACTTCAGAAAGGTGAAAAAAGCTTGGCCTGAGCAATGGCATTGCTACCTATGGTGTCACCTAGTGCAGAAAGCTGCTGGGGTGGGTGGGCTGCTATCTCAGAAGCCTGCCCCCCCCCCCCCCCCAACCTACTCACCCATCACCCAGCTAAATCCTGGAAGAGTTGCTGGGCAGCAGTAGACTCCCTTGTCTCCCTCGCTCCCAAACCGCTGCATTGCTCTGGCCAAGTACTGTAATTGAGGCAGCAGGAGGGGACAGAAGGGGCATATTCACTCCACCTGCTGCTCCATCACTGTGCTTCCTTCCCAGGGAGAATGCCTGGTGACAGCGCTGCCAAGAAATGTTCACATTCTCCCCTCCTGCTCCAAAATGAGAGGAGGGCCCAACCAGGTGTCACTCTTCCTTTGGCATGTTACCCAGTGTACTGCCTGCACCCCTCTAGTGATGCACTGAGCCTAAGCTGTCTGCAGAGTACATTTGGGAAGAAGGCTATGGCTGCCAGTGATGGCAGCAGGGAGAATGTGGCTGTGGCTCAACAGTGCTAGCACAAAGAGGTACTGGATACATCCATACAAGGTTTTACAAAGTCCAGCCACTTGCACAACAGGAGCTATGGAGCATGCAGTCCCTATAGGATGCTGGGCATTATGTGTTTTTCACAGGTAAATATGTAGCCCCCAATCTGGATCAAGACTAATACAAAAAAGGGAAGTACATGTACATGCGCGCACGTGCACGCGCACACGCACACACAACCACTTGCTTTTAGAAATTCATTTTTCTCACCCCAAGGTTTGGCTCCATTGGCATTTTTCAGTAGTAGCTGAACTGTCATGGTTTTTATCAGTGGTAGCTGGGAGGAATGCGTGTGTTATCTTTGGGCTGAACACTTTGTCTGCCTGACTCGTCTCAACTGAACATTTTACCTCAGACTTTTTGCATACAATATGCATGCTCTGCCAGTGAGTTACAGTTGCATCCTATTCATGAAGTCAGCCTCATACTTGAAACAAGCAGCATAAAAAAAAAGACAACTCAACATCTTTATCACATATGTAAAATTCCATG
>NC_056522.1:146833419-146844826 GCF_019175285.1 Sceloporus undulatus | reverse complement strand
TCATCTTACTTTGATAAGCCAGAGAAATCAACCCAGGTCAGAAGCGTGCATGCACGCATATATATATGGCTACTGTAAAGTGATTCTTTACAAACATTTTCTCTTTAACTTCAGTTCTTGCCTCAATACATTAGTTGCTGTTTCGTTCTGTCAGTTATGATCACTATCATCATTTAAGTTGTACACACAGTTGGTTATCCCAGTTTCCTTTGAGACACACAAATGGAGTTAGTATATACATTAGCAATCCACAGAGATGGGAAAACATTACCAGGCACACTTGGATGAGAGAGAACACAAAAGATTAAGCATCAAAGCTAGGAGATGATAATGATAAATGGTAAGTTTCAAAAACAAGGAGATCTACTACAGAAAAAAAGAGTAAAATACTATTCTGTGTTGATATCCAGGTTACCAAAAAAAAAAAAGTATATCTTCCATCACAGCAAAGGATGAAAAAGCCAATTCAATCTCAGCCCGCCCCTTTGTTTGCACAGAAAGTTCCTGTAAATCCAGTTTTGTAGCTGAGTTGTATATGAAACAAAAGCATTTGCTCATTCATATTGCATTGATAGGCTCTATTATTTGGAATATATCTGCAAGAGCATCAGGAGATATTTAGAATGGATGACAACAGTTTCCTAACAACAGTGTTGATAACAACATGAATGAACTGGGGCCTGGAAAAGTAATGTTTGGGGAACAGAACTCCCAGAATCTCCTAGCAAGGCATGATCTGTGGCCATGCTGGTTAGCAAATTCAAGGAATTATCATCCTAAAAGGTAGCTTTTCAAATCTCTGGAATGAACACTTGCTCTTAAATGTATTATAGAATTATAGAGTTGGAAGGGGTTCTATGGGCTGTTGCAGCCAACTCCTGCTCAATACAGGATCTCCAGGTAGAATACCCCAACAAATAGCTCTCCTGCCGCTTTCTGAAGACATCCAGAGAAGGAGCTCCTACCACTTCTCTAAGCAATTAGTTCCATTGCTGAACAGCTCACACTGTCAAGAAGCTCCTTCTAATGTTCAATCATAGTCTGCTCTCTTGTAATTTAAAACCATTAGATCTGGTTCTACCCTCTGGGGCAGCAGAGAATAGGACTGATTTCTCCTCTCTGTGGCAGCCCTTGAGACATTTAAAGATTGCAATCATGTCACCCCCTCAAGTCTTCTCTTCACCAAGATGAACACGCCCAGCTCCTTCAACATCTCCTCATGTGTTTTGTTCTCCATGCCCATGTATCATCCTCATTGCTCTTCTCTAAACTTACTCCAACTTGTTTATATCCTTTTGAAAATGAGGTGCCCAGAACTAAAAACATTACTCTAGATGAGGCTTGACCAGTGCAGAATATAGTGGGTCTATTACTTCCTTTGACTAGGAAACTAAATAGAAGCTGCCTTCTTTGTTGCAACATCACACTATTGGCTCATGTTTATTTTATAATCAACAATAATGCCAATATCTTTTTCACATGTAGTACTAATTCACATGTAGCCAAGTATCCCTCATCCTATACTTCTGCATTTGGTTTTTGTGGCCTAAATGTAAAATTTTCCATTTGTCTCTGCCTAATTTCATTTTATTAATTTCAGCCAGTTTTCTAGTTTATCAAGGTCCTTTTGAATTCTGTTCCTGCCTTCCAGTGTGTGTTAGCTATTCCTCCCTTCACATCACCTGCAAATTTGATCAGGATTCCCTCCACCCCATCATCTAAATCATTGATAAAACATTGAAGAGTGTTAGCTCCTAGTATTTACTCCTGATAGCGATTATCTTTGGGTTTGAATGAGGTAGCTTTCACTGAGCCAGTGAGATTCCAATATAATCTGAAATCAAGCGTAAAGTTGGCAGGCTTTTCAGACAGCAATGTGGGGAACAGACTTCCCAGTTGCTGGACCAGTTTAAAACTGGAGTGGCCAGATCTGATGAGATCTCTAAACTTGTGGGAGTCTGGGACTTTAATGGGAGGCCCTCTTCTAATGAGACTTGAGGCCTCATATAGGGCTGCCTCATATGCCACTCACCTCACTCTCCTGTTGGTCTACTGTGAGTGTGGCTGCTCTTTGCTCTTCCTATTCAAATTGTGTATAAATAATACAGGATTGGGCCATGCCATATTGCACCCATATGGGACAGTAAATTCAGCCCCCAAACATGGGACAACCTGTACAAATAGGGAAGTCTAAGTGGGTGAGAAGTGAAGAAAGAAATTTCATTCATTATCACTGTTTTGTGAATTTTGGATGTTATTGTACTTTCTTATATGGCCAACACAACTACCCCTGAACATGCGCATCTATGGTAATTTGTAAGACTCTCCAGCTTGACTCTTCTAAACAGAAGATGAGGTGGCAGACTGAGGTTTACATGCCAATACTTGTCTACACATGGGAACTCATTTGATCAATTTCCTTGAAAGAACCCACACAGAGATGGACATACCAACACACTACACACAGGATACTAGAACCCATCTCTACTGTTTGATCTGTGTGGACCAGGGTAAGCAAAGGACAGCCCACATGGCCTTGATTGCTCCATTAGAAAAAGAAACAGGGAAATTTGTTTTAAGAGGGTGTCTGCTTCCCCCTCCCCAGCTCAAAAAACCAAAAGTAAATTTCCAGTTACTTTTTGTTTTGGAAAAAAAATGCCCCAAAATGCCATTTTTCAGGCAGTAAGGTCTCTGGCTGACTAGGCACCTAAACTTATCCATGTGGTTAACTCTTGATATTGGGGGGACACGGTGCTGGTGGTGGGGTGTTACAGTATCAGCAGGCTTTGCCCTCTGACTTGACCTGCCCATAAATCAGAATGTCTCTGGGGTACACAGATGCTCAGCCAGCTATGTGAAGGGGGACAATATTTACACAATTCCCTTGAAGCACAAGGAGGAGTGGAGGTGCTTGCGGTCCTTCCCTGACCTCTACACGCATTTCATTCTACATGAAATGCAAGAGTGTAGAGATCATGTAGTCTTCTCCCTGTCATGCTAATTTTCTATCTACAAGTTCCTGCCCCCTGCCCACCATGACCTTTCATGAGAATATTCCACCATGTGAGCCCTCAACTGCACTCTAAAATACTACAGCCAAAACACAGGTCCATACCCTTCAACTGTGACTCCTGATTAATCCTTTGTCATCCCACTTTTCAGCTGCTTTGAAAAGGTCCCCACTTCTATCTCTTCTTCTCATCCCCTCCTTGTCCTCAGCTTACTTCATTTGCTGCAAACTGAATTCAAAATGCAAAAGTACAGTAGTTTGTGTTCAATTAATTCAGCAGGAGGAAGAGGACAAGAAAGGACAGAATCTTTCCCTTTCCTTTACAGACAGACAAAAGCAGTCTACTATAACCTTTCCTAGCTTGTATGTCCTCACTTCACCATCTTTACAATACTGTGATGTTGCTTGACTATTCGTGTGACGTTTTCATTGGCAAAACGTTGGTGGATATGTAGGTCTGCCATGTCATCTGTTTTTGTGAGAACTAGGTCTCTGTCACTCCAAGGACTACTGCATTTAAAAGTCCCACAGGATTAAAAACAAAGCTATAGGTCTATTATGCAGGATTGGACACTCGAAGATCAAGCATATCAGTCACCACCTGAAACTAATGGCAAATAATTCTGCTGTAAGAATTGTCACAAGAGAACACCCATGTTTGTTCATTTTCAGTTTGAAGTGGCAGCCTTTCTGTTTGGACCATGACTTCTAAGGTGGAAAAATCTGACCTCAAATTAATTTCCCATGATGACTCAACCTATAAGAAAACTATCCCTATTTAGCAAATGTACTCAAGATACAGGTAAGACGGATGGTTTAATTAGTTGGGCAAACTAGACAGAAAATGGAAGTTCCTGCCAGAATTCTTGGGCAAGTAAGAAAGCTCCTTGCTCAATTTTCTGTGAGGGCTAGACTCACTCCTACAATTGCAGACAATCTGTTTGCTGTACACCTGGACTAAGTTTAGGGGTTTGTTGGTAATATATAATACCCTTAACAACTCAAAAACCAGGTATCTCAGAAGCTACCTTCCACCTCAAAGACCCATGTCATCCCTGAGGTTATCTGGAGAGACCTTCCTAGAGCCCTTTCACACTACACAATCATAGAACTGATTCCACTTTAGCTGCCATGGCAATATGCTACAGAATCCTTTGATTTGCATTGCACTATAATTGTGTAATGTGAATGGGCCCATTGAGGTCCAAGCTTTATTTCAGTCCCAAGCCTCAGTTGCTCATGCCTCAGCACTCTTCCCCTGACAACCTTTCAGTTTTTGCTCTCCACTCCACTAAAGCCCATTTATTATAGGTATCATAACTTTCCTTCTGGATTCTGAGAAATCTGATGCAGAGGAGTCAGATTGTAAAGAGTTTCTGGCTTCAGATAATGGCTCTTTCACTGAATCTGAGCAGCTGGTGGCTGAAGCAGTTGAGGAACTCTCTCCTCAGCAGGACATGATAGGTGCTCAAGAGACACAGCTGTCCTTTGAACTCTGGCAAAGAGAGAAAGAAAAGTAATCAGGAACTGAAGATGCCAGCCAGAGACGCTGTTGAAATGTCAGGAAGAAACTCTTCTAGAACATGGCCAGATAGCCTGAAAAACCACAAAAAATTATCAGGGACTGTTAAGTAGGAAATGCTAACTCATCAAGCAACTGGTGTCCAGAGGCAGCTACCTATAAATCACCCAGCAGCTGCTGAGGGTCCATGTTGCGCACAACCATTCAATGTCTGGCATTTCTCAGTGTTCATTCATAGAATTCTTGACCTCTGGAATGGCTACTTTAACAGCTCCTTTTTTCCATCCTCTTTTTTTTACTTTAGTTATCTTAACTACTGGCTTTGTGTAGTGACTTCTGGACTGGTTGAGACCTTGCGCCTGTGCCTCCCTGCATCTTCTGGAATGTCCAGTGCATGACCTGGACTGGATTGACTTCCCTATAGCTGCTTCATTCAGGAAAATCTGCCTCTTTGGACACATGCTGTCCATAGGCACAGCACAATTGGGTTGCTTTGGTAAGAAAAAAAGAAATGCCTTTCTGGATCCGACAAAGTTTCACAGCACCAAAAATATTGCTTCCACCAAGTGTCCAGATAGACATTTCTGTGTACTTACATAAGGCAATAGCTAGCCTCCTTGGATTTCTCCCCAGTACTGGAGGTAACATTTTTTGTCATGGCCAATAGATATCATTTGCTTAGTGATGGTGCCTTCCCTTAAACCGCCTCATTAGAACTCCCAATGGTTTTGTACTGGGGCAATGTTAAATATCATGATGGACAAGATGGATTCTCCTCAGCACAATTGCTAGAGGACTCAGCAGAAGCCTCCCATCATTACAATAATAGTAGCAAAAGTGTTGCTGAGCTTCTTCTGTTCATAGCATTCCCAACATAAGACACAAGTAATGTTTTAGAAATAGCAAAGAAATAGCAAAGGCATTCAGAGTAGCTTCACTGTCCTTAACACATAACACTTTTTCCTCATTCAAGTTGCAAATTGTGATAAATAATTTCTGTTGGTTTTAAGTATGAATGGGAGTGAAGGCATTTTTTGTTCCTCCTACAGACATCATGCTATGGCTGTGATGAGTACCTATTTGCTGTTATATCATTGACACAACTCCTGCACAACAATCCATAGAGTAATTTGATTTCCTTTTTCTTTTTCTTCGTAAATGTATAGGATAAACACCCCCATAATCATATACATACCATATGTTCATCGTTCAGAATTCTGACCATCTGGTATACAAGTGGAAAAGCAAAGCTCATTTTCTGACCCAGTCTCCACCTTCGTGATGAGTGTCATATATGCTACCATTTCTAAGGTCAGTTTCATGCTGTGGGTGAAGAACCCGGCATGACTGCTAAAACAATGCTTCATCTGTCGTCACCCCTTGCTCATCTGAGCCTCCAATTATCAGAGTGTATTGGAAGCAGTCCAAGTCATTCAGTTCTCCATGACTGTACGGTTAATCTTTCTCTAAATACTTCGCTCACTCCAAAAGAAAAAGAGAGGGATGACAAAGTACTTTGCTTATGTTCAGCAGCACATATCAAAGAGTTCCAAAAAAAATCATAACTTTTCCTTTAGCTAACTAACTGCCCAGACACAGACTAGAGTGACAACTCAGTTAACCCAGATGTCTTGGAGCAAATGTCAGGCTCACAGAGCTTGCAGTGTCATGCTCTTAGCTGCTAATAGCTACATGACTGTATTAACTGTACAATGTAATGAGCAACTCACACAGGCAGAGGCCCAAGGAAAGGAATGCTTACACCCACAAAACATAGTCACGGCAAAATGCAAAACCAATAAAGCTGATTAAAGCACACCTGACAGCTGTGTAGAAACGGGCTGAGAATAGCAATGGTGTTATCTAATGGGTTTACTGGCCATAAATGGAAAGACCAATGTTTCCCACTTCCCACATATCGTTTTTTAATCTGCCACGGCAGTCCAAAAGCTGTGGCCCGTTATCAGCAGTCAAAGTGATGGGCAGTATTTATTTCTTTATTATGTTTATACTCCATATTACACCAGACAAAAGGAGTCAAGCTGACTAACATTAAAACAAATCAAACAAATACAGTTAAACATATGCAGAAGATTAATTAAAACCAGCAATTTAAAAGCTTTTAAACTGGTTCACGAAAAAAGGCAGCATCCATCTACTCAATTAAAAGCCCCTTTTACAGCAACTGGGTTTAACTGCCAAAGAACTACCTGAATAACACAGGTCTTTATCTGATGGCAAAAAAATGGAGGCGGGGGAGCCTAGCCTACTTGGGAGCAGCTACCAACATAGCTCTGGCTCAGCGATTCCCAAATTTTGGTCCTTCAGATGTTTTGAATGTCAACTTCCAGAAGTCCCAGCCAGCTTGATCAAGTGTCAGAAATCTTGGGAAGTGAAGTTCAAAACATCTGGATGACCAAAGTTTGAGTAGCAGTGCTTTAGCTGGAGTACCAGCTGAACCTACTGTAGCTACGCTTTTCATTAAGATATATGTCAGAAACTCAGGACTCTTTTACACTACACAAATATAGCAGTATGATTCCACTTTAACTATGATGGCAACATGCTATGGAATCCTAGGGTTTTTAGTTTAGAGAGAAACACTTAAACTTCTCAGCCAGAGAGTTCCTCTGGGGCCTAACTACAAACCCCAGGATTCCACAGGATGTAGCCATGGCAGTTAAAGTGGTGTTAAACTGTTTTATTTCTACAGTGTGGAAGAGCAGCAAGAAATTATTACAACCACAGTAAGATTGCTAATATTTCTTACCTTGGATTTCTGCCCTAGAATCAAGAAAAGTCTCTGCTGCCTTCTTTTGTGTTTGGAATAGTGATGTGCTGTTATCCTTAAACAATTTAAAAATAAAGCTAAATGAAAGACAATATACTGAAATTCTAACAGCTGAATCTGACAGATTTTACTGCTTCCCATTGCTCATACTGAAGAAGAGATTATTTATTTATTTTCCCTCAAAGTCCATAGAAAGGACTATAAAATGGCTGATAATGCAGTTAACTTTGGATCATGCTTCCGTGTATATTAAATTGTGGGTGGAAATATCCAATAAAGATTTCCTTTTGCATGGGAATTAAATCAATTTCTTCAACAAGACGACAGCATAAAAGAGAAGAATCAAAAATGAATTGAGCATGCCTCTTGCCTTTCAGATGATTTAGGGAGGAATGCAAATCTAGGATCTGCATGGAGAAGATGTAAGGTATACATTAAGGGTCATCTGATGAGTACTGCTCACATTTAAAGGGGGGAGCTTGTCGGAGCAATTTTATACATTCTTATCAGGGAATAGATTTCACTGAACACAATGGACGAACATGTATCGAATAGTGCAGCTACATAATTATTCAAACTAATCCCAAGAATACAGGAGTTAAGAAATATAAAAGCAATGGTCTAGAAAGTGTTTGTTCAACAGCAAGAGAACAGGCATTGAAAATCGAAATGGGAACAGAATGGATGGAACATGGAGGAAAGAGCCATCCACAGTTATCACCAGACTTGTCTTCCCTCAGCAGCAAAACTGAGCAAGTAGGAAGGCCACCAGTGAATACCTCTATTTCAGAGGTAAGGAATCCTCAGCAGTGGTTTTGCCAGTTCCTTTCTCTGAAAGATATCCTACAGCACCTGGTATTCATTGACAACAGTCTCTCAGCCTAAAGTACTAAAGTACTAAACAGGACTGACCCCGCTTAGCTTCAAAAATCAGATGGGATCTGATCCCATCTCCCCTTAGGGTATTCAGGTCCCTACCAGTACAAAAGGGATACAACAAACCTTTCTCTTCAGGGAAAAGAAGGGAAAATGCATCTTCCCAGAGCTAAGATCCCAGTCCAGTTTATGGCTCCCTACTGGTCCCATTCTTTTTTTAAAAAAATATAGGTGGGAAATTATCATAATAGATCTCCCACATTACATCCAATTGCACCCAGAAAGGAACATTTTGCTACATGGCCAACATGGCTATCCCTGGGTAGGTTTGCCAGAAAGAATCATTTATCAAAGGAATTCTTGGCTATAAAGGATTTTTTCCATATCAAGCTGGAAAATACCTTCTTTTACATAACAAAGATATTTTTTTTAAAAAATGATAATAACCTAAATACACTTTCAGCAAGAATGTTAATAGGAAAAAGGAACAAGCACTTAATCCACTGAGGAGATTATCTGATGGTAACATATCTGATTGTAACATGCCTAAAACTGAGTAGATATTAAAATGATTTACAGAGCTGTTGTGTACTCCACTGGGGAAAAAATCATCCAAAGGAGTAATAGATGGCATTTAGATTTATTTATGCACTTATTTATTTCACGTTATATTCCCCCACTTTTCTGCATCAAAACAAAGTGGCTCATAGATGTTACAATCACAACAAGAAAAACCTCTAAAAATGGTCACAAATCATTGAAACAGCAATCCACAATCTAATTAGCAGCAATGGCAACAGAAGAGAGAGAATCAAAACAGTCATACATGGAAACAGTAATAAAGCCATACATTTAAAGCTGGGTGGCATAAAACGAAGCTTTTAATGCCAGCTAACCATGAACGTTGTGAATTTGAGTTTGATGGAAAATAATAGATTTGACCTAGATCAATGTGGTTGGACTTCTGCACATATAACGGGGCTTTCCCTCCCTTCCTCTCCATGGGTACCACCTGAAAATCTCTTCCAGAATGTCATAGAAAGGGGGATCAGAAGAATTTGGAAGGGGCCATTATCCTAAAGGCCCCAGATCCCATCCAACCTTGGAAGCTAAGCAGGGTCAACACTGGTTTGTACTTGGATGGAAGATTACCAATGACTACCCGGTGCTGTAGGCTATACTCCAGAGGGAGGAAATTGTATAGCCACCTCTGAGAAGTCCTGGAATAAGAAAACCCTGTGAAATTCAAGGGGTCACCATAAATCAACATTTGACTTGAAACACACACACACATTATGTAAGCAGAGACATGTGCAAGAAGCCTTGGATTCAGCCTAATAACAGGATAACATATGAAGAAACTGGTGGAGAGATGGAAGGTTTAATACAATTCCCAGTATTTATAAGTGTAGCATTTTGCAAATTTTAGGGGATAGTTCAGACAAGTAAAACAGACAGAAACAACTCTGCAGCAAATAATACAGCTAAGAAGACAATCATATCCAGGCTGGCTAGCTTGCTTCTAGATTGAAAAGGCATCAAATGTAGATAAACCAGGCTAAGTTCAAATGGAATAGATACCTTATCATAAAATAAGTGGAAATTTATAATACCTTTAGCAGATCAGTTCCCACTGAGAGAAGTGCAGATTAAACTGATCTACCAGTAGTATTTAATTCCCCAAAGATTTAAACCATTTCCTCAAAATGTACATGGATGTTAGAAATGTAATTTAGTTAATGCAAATTGTATTGTCATTTTGGACATAATTTATGACACAAGAACACTGGGACATATATAACAGAAATCAGTCATGCACATCATAACAGAAATGAGATAAAATGTTATTAAAGATTCCTACAAGATGTGTGTCTATGTGTGTGTGCAATTGAAATGACGTGGGGCTCAGAACACATTAGATGGCCAAGAACAGGATTAAATAAGAAAGGACTATATACAACTGTACAACAAAATACAAAATCCACAAAAAAAGTGATAAATTTATTGGCCAACCAATATTGCATTTTCCTGCATGGCCAACACAGCTACCCCTGAATATGTGTCCTGAATAACAATGTAATATAAGATTAGAGTACATACTTGAAAATTAATTAGCATTGACTGTACAGTATTTGGATGCAATCAACGTTTGTAGGAACTGGACAAAAATATGTTTTCAGAGTTTGGAGTGAATATTGCATATAATTAGTAACTTGTAATTAATTCTTTTCAACCATAACTAAGGCATAACAAAGGTACGAGAGGGATAGCATCACTCATTTTGCAGTATAAATAACATTTAAAGGTACTTTGTCAAAGGTCTTACAGAAATCAAGATACACTACACCCACTGCATTCCCTTCATCTACCAAGCTTTTAAAAAAAAAGATAAGATTGATCTGCCATGACTTGTTTTTGAGAAACCCATGTTGACTTTTAGTGATCATGGCCTTCCTTTCTAAGTGCCTACAAACTGTCTGTATATGATCTACTCTAGAAACTTTTCTGGTATTGATGTTACTGCCCAATCAGGTTAACATCAATACTAGGAAAGATTTCCTGGGATTTCTCAAGAGGTGCAATTTACTAATTTGGATTATTTTTCTGCTCTGGATGGAAGGGTGAGAACAGGACACTTAATGTAGAGCAATAATATTTTTGAAACACTGTACTTAAAAAAAAAGACATGCTAACCAGATTCTCAGAGCCAATAATGTGCAAAGAGACAAAAGAGATATCATATTGGCCGACTGCCTATAGTATTATGAAAACTGAATGTTTAGTAACTATGCAGTCTCCTTCATTCTTCCTCCCATGTGAAACCGGTGAGAAATTATTTTTGTAGCAAGCTATCTGGGCATGGGGAGTTAAATAGTTTGGGCAGGCCCTTAAATAGCACAGTAGTTTTTGTTTTTGTTTTTGCACTGTATTGGGTAGCTACAAAAATTGTGGTCCCCATTGCCTACAGTATTACAATCCAAGTTCACTTATGGATTGCAAGTTCAGCACTTAACTTTAGTAAATACAAGCCTTAAATCCCAAATAGGGTTCAGCAACATCTAAGTCAGGTAAACAGCATCCAGAGTCAACAAACACAGTCCAGATCATGCACAGAGTTCAGGAACACAACAAGGAGCCAGGTAGGTCAGATAACATCTGATAGCTCCTGGTGCACAGAGCTGTGAATTTAGAGATAGCTATATGCAGC
>NC_056522.1:146790383-146833409 GCF_019175285.1 Sceloporus undulatus | reverse complement strand
TGCTGCTTAATTAATTTCTGCTTCCTATATACTGAGACCTCCTCAAATCCCCTCCCTTTGTTGTCCCCACTCAGTGAAGGTAGGCAGGTGTATGTTGTCTTCTGTATCTGAATGGGCAGTCTCTACTAGAGCTGGTACTGTGCTCTGATCTGTATCTGTGACGTGTGGCTCTGGAACCTTCTCCTGCTTGTTTCAGCAGCAGATCCTTCAGTAGGTCCATCAGTTCAGTCTCTGAGTCAGAGTCCATGTCCATGTTCTGGAAACAGGGCATATGACACACAGGGTTTCCAGTACAGAGAAAACCCCATGAACAAGAAAGCTTCCTGGCCAACCAGGCAACAACTAGAAGAGTGCTCCTCCCAATCAGAGAGCTCCCTTCTCTTCTCTTCTCTCACTTTCTCCTTTCAAGAAAAGCAAAGATGGAGTGAAGCACAGGGCCTGAGCCTTCAGACCTTCTCTGGAGTTCCTGATCTTGGGACTCTGCCAAAATCTGACTTGCTGGCCAATGTTTGCAATTTCACTCCTTGTTCAGCTTGCAAACATTGGGAAGAGGAGGGAGAGGTGAAGCCTTGAGACCACAGCCCAGTCACTTCTGCATGCTTCTTTCCTGTAGGAAGTGGAAGAGCCTTGTTCAAAGGCCCTGCAGCCTTAATGAACTGGTCTAATGGGCCAAATATATTCCTCAGTGAGAGGTCATCCATCTCTGCTGTTAAGAATTTTAAGCATCAAACTAAACAGTCAGTAAAATTTTGCAACAAAGCACATTCCCTGCATTTCACATGAAACTAAAATTTGATGCTTCCCCTCCTCTCCAAACTATTTAAGTATTTACAGAAAGAAAGAAAAAGTGGAGAGAAAGAAAGAGCTTGAGAGACAGAGAAGGAAATTAATATGACATTAGATGAGGAAACAATATAAGCTGACAATTTGTTTCCAAGCACCCTTTTAGCTAGAAATCCCTGGGCCTGGCTTTGCCACAAAAATACTGTACATTATTTTATCTTTAGAACTAACCCTGTTCCCATAAAATATTTTGATAAATCAGAAAAGGCAGGATTGCTGAGGCAATAAAATGTTTTTTATAACATCCAAGCTACATAATCTTTGACATCTTTGAGATGTTACTGTACTATTACTGTCTACAAAAATGCTCTTGAAATTCCTGTTGTGAAGCTGATAGACAATGCTGAAATTACATTTCTTATCTTCTTCTCCGTTTAATAATGGCTTTAAAAAACTAAAATTGACAAAGGCTGCAGACACGGGGGGGGGGGCCTCCCATCCTCACACACATATACCCTTTAAGCAAATGTGGATGAAATCCACAGTTATCAGAGCTGACTGTGTTTCTCACAGAGGAATGAAAGCATTTGTGACTTTATAACCTCATTTTACTGAGTCAGTACAATAAATAATTCAGTTATCTCTGGGAGGGTTTGGGCTTTCACAAACAGCACATTGATGAAACGAAGGAACTTCCCCATTTATATTCTGTAACTTAAGATATTGTTTAACTTTAATCAACAGTTTCCTTTATAAGTTACAACCTCCATTTTTAAAATAGGCTGTATTCACATATCAAAGTGAGGGAAGAAATGTCTTATAACAGAAAAAACATGTTTTCACATACCCTGCTGTAATACAAAGGGAGGGGAATGCATGGATGTATGACACTGGACTACTATGAGTACAGCTACTTGCGGCTGGAATGAGAGGACAAGAGGGGAAAGGTTGGTGGTAATTTCAAGAAGAAAATCAGTGAAGGGTGAAGCACATTTCCCCTACCACTTCTTCATTCTTGAACCTTCCCCTCTTAAGGGCTTTTCCAAGCATTGCAAAGAAATATTTGATCTTTTTCATACTTTATTGTGAAGACACAATTCACATGTAGAAGCAGCAAGACTACACTACTGGTCACCACCTTCAATGTAGGATTGTTGCTTTTTTCAGGTCCCATTCATGTAGAACAACAACATGAGAAGAAGCTGCTATGCATTGGTTTCCATGTTCCATGTATGGAAATTGAAGATCTGCCAGCAACAGGTTGTGTAACGCTGGGATGAAGCTCCATCTTTCTTCTATGTGGGAGTACCTACCACGTGAATAAAATGAGTGCAAAGGGGTTAACGTAAGCCTAATTTACTCATTTAAAAAGCTGCCCATCACTGCAGCAAATTTGAAAAAATGGTATAAAAACATCTATTATGTTAACAATCCAGTCAAGTCTAATATCCTTCAGGGCTGTAGAGAGATCTTGTAGCACCATTGAGACTAACTAAAGAAAGAAGTTGGCAGTATGAGCTTTTGACTTAAGCCTACTTCCTCAAATGTAGACCAACACAACTATATTTGAATCCTTCAGGACTCCAGACTATCCCAATTTATAATATGTGTTAACACTGGCATCACTTTTAAGATTCCTAAAACCAGTCCCCTCAAATGACTTCTCTCCTGACTATAAGGGCCAGTGGAACACATTGCCTCTGAGAGTGTTGGAGGCTTTTTCTTTGGAGATTTTTAAAACAGAGGCTAGATGGAGGAGCCCTGGTAGCACAGTGGTTAAATGCTAGTACTGAAGCCAAAATGTTGTGAGCTCAATTCTGCAGGGCTCCGGGTTGACTCAGTCTTCGATCCTTTCGTAGGTCAGTAAAATGAGTGCTCATCTTGTTGTGGTAATTGGCTAACAAATTGTAAACTGCTTAGCTAATGCTTAGAAGCAGTATAGAAATGCAAAGTGCTATTGCTATCTGCCAGATGTGCTTTGATTGTGTCTTCCTCTAAATCAGGTGGATGGACTTGGATGGCCCTTGGGGTCTCTTCCAGTTCTATGATTCTAAGACACCTCCCAGTTCACACATTATGTCTAAATGTGGAAGAGCCCTGAATGGCCAGAGATGGTGCTGCAGTGGCTAAACAGTGAGTCAAAGGTGCGGGGGACCTTTGGCTTTTGCAGGTGACAGAAGAGATTGTTAAGCTCTGAAATGACACCTCCGCAAAATAGGTGAATTCATCCTGTGTATGTTACTAACAGCATACCATGTTATAAAAGCTCAGTTTCAGAAAAGTTAACTCCCCCCCCCCATTCCTGTTCACATTAGCAGGGCATCAATGTGCAGTTTAGTATAAAGTGTGGTACAAAAGCTGTTATAGAAAGCATACCTGTGTGGGGGAGTTATTTCCTTGGAAATGTGTTATGGATCAAGCTGCACATAGAAAAAGACAAATCATCGCCGGCTGTTCCATGAATTTAATTATCTTCAAATTTCATCTCACCTACACCTTCTCCTGACAGTTAAGGAGAGCTGCCATACTTTTGCTATCAGTTCCTGTGATGGGGTTTCTCTGCTGAAGCCTGGCACCTTAGGAACTGACAGGCTTTAGCAACCAGCTGGCATTAAGATTTAATGAGCAAAATCTAACTCATGTCTATCTGGTTAATTAAGTAACCAAACGCAACCAATTATGATGAAAATTCATAATTGAAAGCACATATTTCCTGTCCTTTAATGGATAGCATAGCATTCCATTTTGCTCTGAAAGAAAGTTAGGCTAGCAACAGACAGTAGTCTCTAAGAACACAGAATGTATCTTGAGAGAAGCCATATTCCTTACACGTATTACTATTCTACCACTTCTGGCTCCCTCCAATTGAACACATTCTGCATGGTTTTAAAATAGTACAAAACCCTTGGACTTTAGTTTATTAGCGATTAAACCACTAGCCTATGTTTCTAGATCCTAACAGCTCTTAGAGTAGAGAAGGATATATGCCAAGGTTTAGCTTACATTATACTTTGGCCAAAACTGGGGGGAAATTAAGCTAATAAAATAAAGATCTCTTTCTATTTACCCCCCTCCCTCCCCTGGAAATCTTCTAATTTGTGCCATTTTCCCCCTGGGCCTATATAATGTTTTGAAAGATATGAAAAGGGTGGAGGGAAAGGGGTAGTTTCAGCACTATCATTTAACAACTTAGTTGTTATTGTGGAAGGCCATCATATTTTATATTTTTCCAATTGGTGCCATGACTCCCGCTCACAATCCCATACAATTGGCAAAAGCCAAAAGTCTTTTAAATTATGATTGGGAACTTTAGATGGCACACTTTTTAAAGCATGAGGTTTCACAATCAAAGGGCGCTAATAATTAAGGTAGGGCATTTGTCTCAGATATAAGAATCAGTAACAATAATCTTGTGAATCAAATGTACTATTATAGAAAGGTTAACAGCATGAAAGGAAGTCTGTCAAAAAGGTATCATTATTGCCTTGGTCAAAAGGATAACTTCTTCATCTTTTTCTTGGAGAGAATTCAAGCACATATTGAATAGATTTTGCCTTGGGAAATACAGAAATGTATCCTTTTTAATGGGTTTCCTCCCTCCCTATTCGGCACTTTCTATTGAAGAGGCTTTCACTACGATTTGCTTTCCTCTGTTTTCATTTACAAGAGCAGCACTACTGTCGCCAGATTAATCTGGAATCCATTTTATCCTCTGTTCCTTTCCAGCTTATTATTGGAGTCTGCACTTGAGAATATTTGCAGCTGCTGTGCAGGCCATAAAATAAACATCTCTTTCCATTTATTTTTTCCATGGAAATGCCTTAATTTGTGCCATTCTTCCCTTGGACCGATATAATTTTTTGAAAAATGTGGGAGGATTGGAGGGAAAGTGGATAGTTTCAGCACTGCCATTTAACAACTTTAGTCCAAATGA
The DNA here is from genome assembly GCF_019175285.1 of Sceloporus undulatus. NCBI lineage: Eukaryota > Metazoa > Chordata > Lepidosauria > Squamata > Phrynosomatidae > Sceloporus > Sceloporus undulatus. Next base: position 146,828,692 of record NC_056522.1, on the reverse strand, counting down.
ACAGTAAATACAACTGAGCCAGACTTCCCATGTCCTTGAATTTACTTATTTATTTAGAGTACTGTATATATATATCCTGCCCTTCAGCCAAAAAGGCTCCCAGGGCTGCTTACAAATTGGTTGTTTGACAATTCCTGTCTTTAGGCTTAGCTGCCACTGATTAATCTAATAACATATTTTGAGTGGTCTTCTCACAGGATACAACTTGATATGTGTTTATGTATAGCTTTGTTCTATGTATCCCAGTGTAAAAGGTTTTAGCCTTGTTTCTTCTTAGGTGTGCTACCCAATTGGATATGGTACTGTCTCCAGAGGACTATACCAGGAAGGCCTTCTGACTATGCATGCTTAAATGCAATGCCCTATACTAACTAAAACAATTATTGTTACTATCAACATATCCACAAATGTATTTAATGGCAATGGGAGTATCTGCACTGTAGAAATATTGCAGTTTGACACCACTTTAACAACCATGGCCCGATCCTACAGAATCCTGGCATTTGCAATTTGACGTCACTTTAGCAACCATGGCTTTATCCTGCAGAATCTTGGGATTTGTAGTTTTGTGGGGCATCAGCACTCTTTGGCAGAGAAGGCTAAAGATCTTGTATAACTACACATTCCAAGATTTCATAGGATGGAGCTACAGCTCTTAAAGTGGTGCCAAACAGCATTATTTCTACAGTGTAGACGCACCTAAAGACAAGCAGGAGTCAGGTGAAATGTAAGTATGAATGCCATATGGCACTGCTACTAATGGTTATTCAAAGTGAAAGTATGCTGTTTTCCACTACCTAGCTTGAGATGGAATGACAGCCAAAATAAAATGCTTTTCAATGTGAGCAGAAGACAATCCAGAAGCCACTAAACCATAAATCTATCAGCCCTACCCCTCTTCCTCCACCATTTTTTAAAAAGCAGCATTCCATAGAATGAATGCTCTGAGCCTCACAGATGCTGCAAGGAACATGTTTATTAATAAATAATATTTTGAAGTATTTATACCAGATCAATATTTAATATTTTAGGCAATACTTTCTCCATGTATAATTTATCAAATGTATTATTTAGTTTTCTATTGATTAAAAATTTATTTGGCATTTTCTTCTCAAAGTCAAGCTACATAGGCAATGAAATATTAAATTAACATTTGTTTCCTCAACATAATTTACAACCATTTCTTACTTACTGTCTTTGTGCTGCTCATGTTCATTTACCTGGTCATTCTTTTCATACAATCTTTCTTGTCCGTCCCATTCTTCATTGTACTCCCTTTTTTTGGAAAATGGACATAGATTTGCATTAAATATGCATGTGCTAATTTATATGTATCGTTGCAAATTTGCAAATCAGTGCAAAGGTATAATTGCAAATTTGCTATGATTTAAATGAAAGAAAAATACAATTCACCAGAGTAGGGAAGACTGTAGCCTGGGGATCTGTCTGCATACTCTGTCTATTCTCCAGGAGCCAATGGGCAACTTCAAACCTTCCATTCTCCCACCTTCTTATATTGTTGCTGCATGCCTTCAGGATGTTCTGACTTATGCCAGTCCTAAGGCAATGGAGTTTTCTTGGCAAGATTTGTTCAGAAGAGATTTGCTATTGCTTTCCCCTGAGGCTGAGAATATGTGACTTGCTTAAGGTCACCCAGTGGGTTTCATGGCTCAGCTGGGAATCAAAACCTTGTCTCACTTGGGTGGGGAATATATGCTGCTCTCAACTCTGCACTCTCAGCAAGCCAACCCAGTTTTTGTTTAAAATTAAACATTTCTGCATTAGAGATAAGGGTGTGTGTGTGAGATTTTTCTTATCTCCTCCTCTAAAAGTAAAGGAAGTGCACAAAAGTCAAGGAAGAAAGATCAGTTGGGTACAACAAATATTCCCAGTAGTTGCTGTGCAATTTATGTGCTTTGACACTGAGACACCAGGTGCTTATTAGCTTCATTATTTCTACCTTGGAGACAAGGTGGGGAAAACAGATTTTTTTTAATTTCCTCCTCTAAAAATAAAAGGCTGCATTTCAATTTTTTCCTTTGATTATTTTTCTCCAAGTTTTATCCAGTGCTGATGGGTGGCTGCCTCTACAATTGCCTTCTACAATGTGGAAGATGTAAAATGGTGACTGCATTAGGGATGGGCATGCTTTTGGCAGTTCTTGGGTCACTTTTCTCTCCCAGGGCCTTCTAGGGCCTACTTTGACTACCAAAAAATGGGAAGACCCAGACATTGGATAGGAAGGTTTGTTGAACAGTACATGGGAATCCACAACCATTTAAAAAAAGTGAACTGCCTTATTTTTGCCAGGGAAATACTGATCTTTGGGAAGTGGACTGGGTCAGAATTATAAAAATGGGTACACATGATCCAAGACAGCTAAGCTGAACGTTTGAAAAAACAAAACAAAAAAAACCCTATCATACAAAAGCCCTTGATGGGGAAAAAGAGGCTTTGCTATAACCATAACTAGTGGTGAGTCCAACCCACTGTAGAACTATTAGATAATTTCTATTGTTTCAAGAAACTTCAATGAAATGCTCGGTCCAGCTTCTTTCCCCACAAGGAGGGTGGGAAAATTCAAGCATACTCATTTGCACATAGGTATAGTACTTCATACTTCCTAAACACACACATATGTAATATTATGTGATATATGATGATCAGGAAACAGGGGACTGTTGGGTGAGAGGCATCAGAAGAGCACCCAAGGCTGCATTTCATAAGCAGGAAGAAGTGTATATCTAACAGTGAATGAAAAATGAGACAAGCAGAGGGGAAATTGTCCATCAAAATGGGTGTTATATTGCAAAATAATAGTTTTTGAAAGGACTGAAGAGTAACGCTAGCATCTGAGTCACTACAAAACATTATAAAAAGTCTGGCCATTGGGAAATGAACAACAATAGTAACTGATGCGCTTAGTTCAACCCTTCTTCAACTCATAGGGCATCATATCTAACTGGGGAAGGATATATGTGACACCTCTGAAAAACATGACTATAGAGCTTTTAATTAATTGGCTAATAATGTTATCATCTCCCATACACACTCTTTCAAGTCCAAAAGAGACTGAAGTGTAACTGATAAGGAATCCCATTTCCACAAATGGTAAGCAACTAAAAGACTCTCAGTGCTCTAATATAAATCTGCAATATGAATTATGTATTTATTATTGCAGAGCCACGAGAGGAAATGTTACTAGAAGAAAATATTTCTTAATTCAAAGTAATTTCCTCCCATAAATTACTACAGAAGTTTGCTTATATATATAAAATTTATTCGGTCATTGACCAGCAAGTACAAATAACAGTCAAATCACAAAAGCCATAAATAAGCTTGCTTATAAAACTTCTAAATTGTACTAAAATTATACAGTTTGCTTATATTTGTTTACTCAAAAATAATCCCCCAGTGGGACTTACCATAATGTAAACTAAGTACCAGGCTACAACCTCAACTTCTTGAGAAGCGCTTGCTGGAGCCTTCCAAATTGCATCAAAATTGCATTTAAACCTGCAATAACCCTCCCTCTTGCTAATACCAACTTCATGACAGAGCTGAAACAATGGGAAACTATCATGATGTAAAAGCAAAGAACAGTAAGTAATTGCAAAATGTGTGTGTAGATATATAGGGGGGTTTTACACATATACACCATCCTTTAGTAATGTCACTGCATACTTTTCTGCACTACAGTGAGCAAGACAGCTGCATTTGCTAGTGACACCATTATTTTTCCAAGTGGTTCATATTATAAATTGCTACAGAAGGGCATTTCCAAACTGTCTTCCTAGCCAAAATGAGGGCTGGTGAAACTCAACATAGAAGCAACACTTTGATGTTCCCAGACAAGGCTTTTATGATCACCCTGCCTCATTTGCAGCATATGAGTGGTGGTCATCATTGTTGTTGTTGTTAACTACCTTCAAATTGACCCCAACTCATGGCAACCCCATGGATGAGACACCTCCAAGCCCCCCTGTCCTATACTGCTCTGTATAGGTCCTGCAAATTCAGGTCTGTGATTTCCCTGATTGAGTCTATCCATCTGGTGGGCAATCTTCCTCTCTTTCTACTTCCCTCAATTTAATGTCACCTGTTCCTTATTATTTATTTTTCCCAATTTCTCTTATTGCAGCTTCCACCTTGTTTTTTAGAATTTGGAATTTATCTCCATATGGTTCTTCATTCCATGTAGCATTCATTTTTTCATCTCTTTTTAATAACTCTTCTGTGTATTGCATCCAATGTCTTTTTATTTCTTCTTGTTCTTGTAGTATTTATTGTCACAGAATATCTCAACCCTTGGTTTGAATTTCCTTTGAGTTCCTGGATCTTGTGGAAGAGATCTCTCATTCTTTCTTTCTTTTTTGTTTTCTTATGTCTTTCTGCTTTGATAGCTGTAATGATTCTCTTTGTCTTTGTACGCTTGTCATTGTACAGTTGCATTTAGGATTCTGGTTTAGTTCCTATCTGCCTTTTCTTTAGCTTCTCTTTTTTCATTTATTGCTTGAAACATATCCTCTGTTATCCATTGTTCCTTTCTCTTTCTTCTCAGTTACCAAAAGTGTCTTTCTGCATTCTTCTTTTATTATGTCCTTAGTTTCTGCCCATAGTTCTTCTGGTTCTTGGTTGATTATGCTTAATAATGCAAATTTATTTCTTACATTATCAGTAAATTCTGTTGAGATATTGTTCAGATCATATTTTGGTATAATTTTGGTATATTTTGTTTATCATAGAGGTCCATAAATTGTCATCTTCCACTTGTCATCCTGTGTTTTTCCACATTTTCTTCCATCTTTTTTCTTTCTTTCCAGAAATACTCTGCTATGGGGGAAAATTAATAGTCCTACAATGTCTTCTGTGGTAATGCTAGGTACCTTCTGTTAAGCAGCACTCTAGGATTAAAATGTCATAAACTGGCTATAACCATCGAAGGCAAGGGGTCTTGCAGGTCACTCTGCAAAGGTTACTGAAAATGTCAGTGTGGTATCTCATGACAGTGGGGAGAAAGAAAAGCAGTATGCGGAAAAGCACTGAAATAAAATAAATATCATAATGACATTTATAAATCAATCATACATCCATGTTAAGAATACTGAGTGCATCTCCAGTTACCTCATCTTCCTCAAACTCAGAAGAAGATATGGGGAAAGGGCAACTAAAGTGAATAGGGGTAGGAAAGTGTCTTTCTTATTAAGCAAATCTTAAGGAAGCACAAAAGAAGGTTTTTCTTGTCTTTTTTGCCCGCCCCCCACCTGGAAAAAGCCCATGGGTGAAGCATGATATACAGAGAAAGGGTTGCATCATTATCAAATGAATCAAGTTTAGTTAACTGATGACACTGACTGGAAAGAGGTTCAGAAGAAAATTACCTTCTTAATGTAATAGCTAATTGTTATTATATTGCTATTGTATTTATTTATATCCCACCCTTTCCCCAAAACTGGGATTAATTGGCACTTTACATTCAGGGTTACATGATATGTCTATAGAAATTAGCACAGGAGGCCTTTTTAAAAAGTGTCTAGACAATTCATGAAAGACAGCTCTGCCAAAGATGATGATAACAGCCAAGAACTAGGATCCACAGTTACCATATCCCAGGTATGGGATATACCAACTGGATAGCCCTACCTCCATCATGCTCTGTTTGCATGCTCCCAAGGGTATCTGGGTAGCTGCTTTTGGAGTTAGAGAGAGAGGGCTAGTTTGATCCTCAAGGTAGTTTCTGTGTTATGGCTGAATAAAGTACAACTTAGAAGGAACCCTCAAATGCTACAAATCTAAATAAAGGCATTTCTATTATGATTGGTCATCATAGGTGCAGTGTTCAGATTGTTATGTCAAAATGCCATCCATTTTGTTCTGAAAAGAGACCTTTCATAACTTTGGATGTCTATGTTATTCACAGCAAATACAAAGATTTTATTCCCTAGATTTTGCTTTCCCTGTTAAACATTTTTCATAAAGATCTCATACTCAAAACATATTCATCAGGGGTAGAAGTAATGGCCATACAGTAAAGTACAATAACATTCAAAATCCACAAAACAGAGATACCTTTTTCGGGCTAACCAAAATGAACAAAACACGTTTTTAGCTTTCGACACTCCACTTCAGGCAAAGGCGTTAAAAATCATACAGGGGAAAGAAAAATATGAGGTTATTTAGAGTCATAGGCCTACATTTGGTCAATATGTTGTTGTTGTTCTCAGTTAATATGGTACAGAGGCTATTCCTCCCTTTTGGCCATGTGGGCTCTGGGAGACAAAGAATCATGAAGCCCAGAAAATAGATTCCGAACCCCATTAGCAACACAAAAAGATCCTTCCTTTGAAATCCAGGTCCTCTCTGTTCTTTGCAAGGCTACCAGTTCCCTTGTTAGGCAAAGAACATTGTATTTCTCAAGAAATTCACATACTCAGTAAGAAATGTGTGTATGAAAACTGAATTGTAAACTCTTAAGTAATTTAAATGCAGATGGCAGCATGCCCAGGAGTCTGGGGAAATGGAAGCATCCAAAACAATGGTTCTGCATCAAAAACAATAACTGCCAAACAGAATACTTTAGTTTAAGGTGACTTGAAGGCACACAACAAAAAATAACAAATCACTAACTAAACATTTTAGTCAGGTTTCTGAAAACACAGGCCGACATAGGCAGCTAGAATGGTATGTTATCGCCTTGTTTCTTCATATTTCTTAGATCTTCCCTGGTCTGCTGACATGCAATTTTCTCAACAGCTCCTCTCTATTGAATTTTTTGATGTGTCTTGATTGGGCCAGGAAAGAAAGTACTTTTCTTCTTCTTTCCAAAGAACCACATGCTATAGAAATCAAATTCTTATTAACTGAGGTTTTTTCCCCCTGAATTCATCCAATTGATAGTCTGCAAACCTATTAAAGAAAGGGTGAACATGTCTTTCCATTTCCTGTCAGCAGGAAGTAATCACTTTTCCCCCTTTGAAAATTGATAATATGCCTATGTGTATGACTATAAGCACACATCACTGAAAACACACAAAGACACTTAACTCATTAAGGAAAATTTGTAAAACATCACATTTAAGAAAGTATTTACCTTATGGAAAATGCATACCAAAATATGCACAAATTTCCATGCATGCAGGAAAAATGTCTCATGCCTTGGACAGGACAAGAACAGTAGAGAGATTTTGAGAAACATATTAAAAATGAAATATATTAAAAACATATTAAAAATGAAATTGCCAAAGTTTCACATTGCAGCCTAACCTCCTTGTGCTAATCATAGACATGTTTTTTTAACAGTTACAATGTTGGGGTGAGGTACATGAGGTACAACCCAGATAATTCACATGAACTCTTTGGGGTACTCAGATATTTGGCCTATATATTTAAATTATTAAGACCATTTGTGAGTGTGCATCATTGCAGTAAATTAAACTAGGATGTGTTTCTCCATGCAGTTTATCCATGCCCTCCCTCTGAGATTTTATCAAAGGAAAATACAATTTAATAAAGGAAGGCATATAGTGGAAATGAACCAAAGGGAGAAGAAAATTCATACATGGCTAACAGGCTGCTAAAACCAAAAACATGTCACACCACTTTCCAATAAACAAACAATAAGCACTTCATCCTGGAGGACAATTAATTCCACCCACAGTCCAATTTTGTGGCCAGACTGTCTTGTTCTACTGAGTATCATCTTAAAACATAATAATAGTAATTAGTCAATAGATGGCTTCCAAATACTTGAGACTTCAGCTCAGTAGTTTCATATCTCTTTTATTCCACAGAGTTCCAGAACTAACGCGTGGTTTGTAAATGAGAGGCGTGAATCTTTAGCTATAGTTAAATCTCTCTTTTTTCATTTCAATAAACTGAGCTTGACTTTTCTACAGGGTCAATCTGTCAAAGGAGATTTTAGAGAAAATGAGAGGCTCCAACAATGGCGCTCTTAGACGAAAGAGCCAAGTGAAAGCAAAATTCTATTGTACCACTCAGAGTCCAAAAAACTCTCTGACAAGCATTCATTCACATTTCAAAATGAATCCATCTTGGTGGTGCTTGGTGCAGGCATATATTCCATTGGACTGTATTCTGATGAATGCTTGAAAAAATATAACTGTAATAATGCAAATGCACAGATGCACCTATTTGTCTTTCTTATGTGCCAGTACTTTGACTGAAAGCTCCCCAGCCACTGCTGCCCCTTTTCCCTCATCTGCCCACTTTGGGAATCACTGTTCTATACTGTAGGGGAAAAAATGTAGTTTAGCACCATTTTTAAGTGCTGTAGCTCCATCCTATGGCATACTGGGATTTGTAGTTTTACAAGGTCTTTAGCCTTATCTGCCAAAGAGTGCTAGTGCCTCCCAAAACTGTAAATTCCAGGATTCTATAGAACTGAACCATGCCAGTTAAAGCAATGTCAAACCACATAATTTCTACACTTTAGATGCATCCTGTGTTGCATAACTTTATGGATACTTAGGTGTGTAGCAAGGTGCTATATAATCCTCAAAGTGAATTGTAAAGATATGTATCAGGGAACTGGCAAGAGTATCCCAATTTGCACTGGGCTCTATTGATGCACATTGGCATTCCCTAGTCAGTGTCCCAATGTGCATCCTGATGGTCCCAAAGAATAAAAGTCATTTTGCTGGCTTCCCTCCATAGTAACATCATGGCAACCTGTTACTGAATACAGACACTGAAAAACTGCTCAGTTCTATTTCTTGCACACATAAGTCAACTTACATAGATGTACATCCCAATGCTTATACTGAATTCCAGCCATTGAGTTCTATGTTAATTTCTCCTGTTATGCTTGGCACTAGAAAATATTTTCCCAAAACTTTCACACTTCTACAGTTGTGCTGCACAGAGAAAAGTCATTTTTCAAATATAATAAGTAATATGAAATATTATTTTAAAAAAGACCCTGTTTGGGTCTAACTAGACATGTAGGCAAGAAAAAGGTGTATTCCTAATCAACCTGTTTCCCATTCCAGAAAAAGAGACCTCCTTTAGACATGTGCTTTGACAATTCAGCCCATGATTAGCTTCCAATGACCAATCAATCACAAAACAAGGCATGCTAAATGGAAGAAAGGAAAATAATGTGACATGATAAATAGATGTCTTTCATCACTTGAGGGGGCGTATATTAAGTTCAGTTCTATACTTTTGCCACTCTCAGATTTTGCATTGATTTTTCAGATAAGCCAGTCCTCTACAATCTATCAAGTCCATTTGCTTCTAGACAGCCTAGTAAGGAATCCAGTGGAAAACCAGATTCAATTTGGCATCAGCTAGCAAAAAACAAACAAACAATTAATTCATACATTTTCTGGTGATGGGCAGAATAATAAAAATTGCTAGAATACTGATTTGTTTAAATGCATTTATAGTTCTTTTTATTATTCTGCCCATCACCAGAAAATGTATGAATTAATTCTTTTAGACTGTAAAAGAAAAAATTCCATTTTTTAAAACATGCCCCAATGAAAGTAGCAACTTCCACTTAAAAGATTTATAAGTAAAAGGTATTCTCCTGTATATATTCCTAACATTCAGGTTGTGTTGAAAGGGTTTTTTAAAAAGGTGGAGGTCAATGCAGAGCTATAAATGAATTTAAACAAATCAGTATCCTAGCAATTTTTGTGGAGGACTGGCTTGTCTGAAAAATCAATGCAAAATCTGAGTCTGGCAAAAGTATAGGATTGAACTTAATATACAGTTAGAAGTGCTACTCAAGTGATGAAAGACACCTATTTATCTTTTTTTTAAATTAACTTTATTTTTATTTTTTAAAAAGCATATCTGTACAAAATACAAAGCTAAATTAAAAAAAACAATCTGCATTTGACATCATTTCCCTTCATTCTTATGTTGTTATCTGTACATATTTTGTTATCTGTACACAAGGACCCACTGTACTATAAATTTGAATGATCAGCAGTTACGTGATCCTAAATCTAACTTACAATCTTGTACTGCACAGAATGCCAACCATGATCTCCCACCTTCAATCCAAAGGCTGTGGCAAAGATCCAGTGGGATACATCTATTAACGGAACTGAATCAAGGTGCGTACTCCCTACTGCCACCACAGACCCTTACACTAAGTTCCTTGGGGAAGAATTTACTTCAGTCTAAAAGATCTAGACTAACTTCAGTCATCCAGAGAGGCCTTTTCTACTGCTGCTCTGAAGGTATGGAATGACCTGCTAGAGGAGATCCGCCACATTTCTACTCTCACAGCCTTTAATAATGCTCTTAAGATAGATCTCTTCCAGCAGGCCTTCCCAACCTAGCTCCTCTCCCCCTATACTGTGATTTACATTGCTCTGTCCACCGATTCCCTTAATTTTAACACTATTGTATTGTATTGTTTTTAAATAGTGATTATTTAATTGTAATTTTAATACTGGGATGGGGGGTTGGCAGGGGGCTAATTTTTAACTTTATTGTATTTTCTATGTATTTTTATTGTTGTAACCCACCCAGATTCCTTGTGATTGGGGGGCTATACATAAATCATTTATTATTAGTAGTAGTATTAGTATTATTATATGCCCCTCGTACATGAAAAACTGTTCCCGAGAACCAATTTCTGGGCGGTTGTGGGGGCAGAAGAGGGGCAGAAATTTCTGTCAGAGAAGCATTACAATACCAGCACAACATGGTTTTAGGCTCATTCCAGCATTTCCACATTTTATCATCTTAATATTCTGTAAATGATTTTGGCCTCAAAATTATATCTACTGTATCATAATTGCCTAATTGTTACAAATTCCTTCCATAATCCTCCTGACTAAATGAAGAACTATTATCCAGCATAGCTGAAGTTCATGTCCCTTCTTATCATGTAGCATTTATACAAAAGTTAATCACTCTCTTTTAATAGCAGGCTTTTGCTAACTCAGCTTTCTTCCTCTTTTAGATACAGCTGTTCACTAATGTTTTGATTGCTTGAGAAAAGGTTAAGGGTTGGTTCCAGAAAAGCATCGCAGTAAAGACCAGTAAAAGAAACTCGAAGCCATTAAAAATCTCTTCTCCTTGGTAGCCAAGACTAAAGAAGAATTATCAAGGCTTCTGTCTTGAAACTATTGATATAGTGTGACAACTTGTGAAATGAAAAGCAAAATGGAACATGAAATGTCACATTGAGAGATACCCTCTAATGCTCATCCGATCCAAAAACATCACTGTCTGATCTTTAATGTGTCTATGGGCTTTAATGTACTTTTGTAAGTGTACCAGCCTTGAGGCAAAAGAAATACTCAAAGCAAATATGCTTGGTTAAGGAAGAAGGAATTTACTGCCAATCCAATTTAAAAAAAACAAAACAAAAAAGGCAAAAGGAAGCAATTTTCTAACTTGTCTCTATGAACAATAGCTTTTTCACAGAAGATACTTTAAAGATAGTCACTCTGAAAACAAATATACTGTACAAAGCATTTTTTGCAGACAAATTTATACAAGATACAGTCTAGGCTAGATGAAATATATGCCTTCAACACACCTCCATCTGTCTGTGTAACTGCAACTAACTGACTATTAATTACCTAGATGTTATTTAAACATGTGTCATCCCTAACAGTAATTAATTGTATTAGCCAATCAATCAAATTGATATATTTGATTGCAATCATTAGTTCTGAAGAAAGGCAATATGCATTCTGAGTGAACTCAGTAAGAGACTTTTCACACGAGAAAGCAAAGTAGAAATGGAGACAGATAGTACCACCTTTCTCTATATCTTACTGCATGCCTTACCATAGTGCTTCAGTTCTCTTCCTGCACAAAATGGTTGTAAAAAGGTGTATTTTGTCAAATACATTTTTCCAGCTAGGAAAAAGGTGCAGTTTTACAACCATCTCCTGCAGGAAGAGAACTAGAACACTACTACATCATGAGGTAAGAAACGAAGGAAACCATTACTCCCCAGCTCCATCTCTGCTTCCCGCTTTGTTTTCTCATGTGATAATAACCTAAGAAGTAAATCCCACAATTTCAGTCAATCCTGCTTCCAAGGAAATGCAGATCTACACCTTTATAACTTATTCAGAAGGTGTGGCATCTCTTTGTTGGGTATCACAACCTAAGAGATGGGACTCATAGGAGTTTATCACACATGACGCTTCTGTCACCCAAACGTCGTCAAAATGGGGCGGAAGCGTCACCAGTGTCATCATGCTGCAGGCGCTTCTAAAGTGGAACAGAAGCGCTATCACCATGGAATTGCCATGGAATCATCAGGGAAGCAGCCCTTTTCTTATTGATGGATTAATCCATTAATAATAAGAAAAGGGATTCACCGCTGATGATTCCATGGCAATAACTCTTCTGTTTCACTTTAGAAGCACCAGGCATGATCACACTGGTGACGCTTCCGCCCCATTTTGATGACGTTTGGGCGACAGAAGTGTGACATTTGGAGCTCTGTGTGATTAACCTCATAGCAACTTACCATAATTAAAAAAAATTAAAAATCCACAAGATGCTGAAGTTAATACAAAATTAAACAATTAATCTTCTTCTCCCCATTCTCTTGCTCAACCCTGAAGCTGAGGTTCCATAACAGTTGGGTACACCAAGTAGCAAGCACCAGTCTAGAAAGAGAACAGAGCTGGAAAAACCTCTACTGGGATGGCCTGTGATTAATCAGGAGCACTTTTTAATCATTTAGGAAAGCTTTAATTAGATTAATCAATTTCATTAACCATAGAAAATGCCCCCGAGCATTTTGGATAGATATACATTTGCTAAAGTAAATAAATACACAGTAATTCTAATGATTTTTACTCAGTCAGTCGTGTTAAATACAATTAGGGTGTTGCTGCTGTTTAACAGTAGCAGCAATGGAATTTATCCTTTTTTAAAAAAAACTTCTTGTGTATATGGAGGAGAATGTAAGTGGCAAAAACCAACTGGGGAGAAGGGATATAATTCGTCACTAATTTTGTCCTTGAAGGAAGCAGGGAGTAATTTAAGCAATTTTCTTTCCACTGTGAGAAAGTCTTTCAAATGGAGTAGTACACAGTTCAGGATTTATTCTGTGCACAATGTGGTACGTGGTATTTTTGCAGAAGAAACACGTTCTGCTCAGAAAATAATATTTCTGTCCAGAAATATTATTTTCTGTGCAGAAAACTGCTTTATTCATAGAAAATAGTGTGCAAAAAACAATGTGTATGTGTGTGGGTGGGGGGGTGTCTTGGTGTGAATTTTGACCACCTAAATCCTAAGCTGTGAAGATTCTCTTTAATTCAGAGTTCTTCTCATCAGGGTTTCCCAACAGTCAAGAAACATATTGTTCAATCTTTGGAAAAAATATTGTTAGATATTGTTCCCATCCCTACTGTGAATGAAGTTTTGACCTTTCCCTAACTGCACATGGTGGGCCAGTCCAGATCACAAACTGCACAAACTTGAAGTAAGAAGTGAAGTCTCTCCCGCACAAATCATAACCTAAAAACTGGAGCCCCAGTAGCTACAGGATAACAAGTAATTTTTTTCTGGATAACCTACCTCTATTTTTCTGCTATCAGTTTTGAAGAATTATCATAAATGCTTATTCTTTGTACTTATTCTTTGACTCAGACTGCTGCCACACTGCAGAATTAATGCAGTTTTTCACTGCTTTAACTGTCATGGCTCCATCCTAAGAAATCCTGTAGTTTGTTGTTGCACCAGAATTCTTTGACAGAGAAGACTGAGGAGTTTATCAGACAAGGGAAATTGGAAGTATAATTCAATGGCAATCTGAATGCAATCATGGGGTTTAACGTTATTGGGTGATAACTACATGCAAATTAGGGCAATGGGAAGTCAGTTCAAATGCAATCATGTGGTTTCACGTTATTACGTCATAGACTGCCACATGCAAATTCGGGCAATGGCATGCTATTTTTGGGCAATGGGAAGCCAGTTCGAATGCAATGCACATTCACGTAATTTCGCTAAACTAGCGACTTTAAGTGAATACGTTCTGGCCCCACTTTCTTTTCATTCGAATTTAAGAGAAATTCCTCCCATTTGATAAACGCCAAAGTATCTCACAAAATTACAAATTCCAGAATTCCATAGCACTGAACCATGTCAGTTAAAGCAGTGTCAGACTGCATTAATTCTGCAGTGTAGATGCAGCCATAGTTGCTGCTACCCAAGTGGTTTGATTTCCACTATAGCGCTAATATCTTCAAATGGTAACAAGATTGACTGGCAGACTGTTCAGTCTTACACTACCCTGAGGTTTTTCAGCACCAGTTTGGTATCTTTTTATCTTTGAAACTGCCCTTGTTTGCTACCATTACTACTGCAATATGGAACCTGAAGTGCAGTGAAGAAGCAACCTTATAAAACTGCATGTATAGATTATTATTTTTTAAATTAGACTTAAGTTCCTGATCTTAAGTTCCTGATTTTTGTCATAAGGATACTGGAATTGTTTTGTGAATTGATCAGTTTTTACAGATCCACATTTGCACAACTATTTAAACAAATACTGTGTTCTCTCATAGAGTAAAACATGAGGGAAACAGTAGATTAAAGGCTCAAAAACACTACCTTGTGAGTGACTATAGCACAAAAGATTGTAACATTAACATGGAGTTGCATGAAAAATCAGAATGATTTCTACAGTTCCTATATTGTTTTAGACTGAATTTTGCTAATTTTATTTTAGAATGAAAACAGCAGCAATAATGGAATAAGACCTAAAAGAAAAACAAGCAATCTAGGGAATAGGTTGAACTGAACATGTAACTGAAAACACATTACAAACTAGGTTTGACACCCTTTTATAACCCCAGCAACTACCAATACTGCAAAATTACACTGAAAAGACAGGTTGCAATAACTGTAGAAGAGGTGGGGTTTTTGCCCCTTCCTGAAGAATCTCTTTCTGCTGCAAATATATATTATGTATGTAATCGCCCTTTGGTCCATCAATATAGTTCTCCTCCAGCTAGATATTAAAGCCATGCAGAGGCAGAGAGTCTAATTTATGTCTTGCAGAGGATCTGAATCAGGTATGTCATTACCACTTGGATTTAAATGCCTGACGGAAGAAATTAATAGACACCGTGTATCTTGGCTGGACTAAAAATGGATACTATCACTGTGCAGGAAATCATCTGTAAAGAGTTGTTCGTACTCATTTATTTTTTATTTAAACAGGTATTTGATGATTTAATTGGTTGCAGGAAGTCATTTTCTACAAGGTGCATATGCTGAGTTCTATCTTTTTAAATATTTTTGACTGATTTTACCATTTTCAAAATCAATTACATTTTAATATGATAGCTTATTTATGGTTTACCTCTTTTTTATCATCAGGTGTTTAGCTTCATTTTGTCTTAGCTTCATTCTAAGCTGCCTTGGTCTCATGTCAGGAGAAAGGCAGGGTATAAATATAATAAAATAAACTGCTGGTATTAGCAATTGACTCTCAGAGGACTGCTTCAGAGACGAGAATCTTCCTACACAGTTACAGTTGCCTGGTGACATCAAGGAAAGGACTCCTATCCCTATAATGGTTGTGAGGAAGACAGAATTTCATCTGGAAAGAGAGAAAGACCACATGGCAGATGGCTAGACTCTATTGGAGCAGTCTCAAACATGAATCTACAGAGCAGAAGAGACTAGAAGAGCTTGGAGATTTCTCATCCATAGGATCGCCATGAGTGGGGGCTGAGTTGAGGGCAGTTATGAACAACAAACACTAGAAAAGCCCTGCGCATTGGCGTTAATGATACAGGTTTAATTCTTGAGTGACCATTGTGCATTTGGGGGGGTGTGACTTTGGATGGGGCCTGAGCATACCTCATTCTCCGTTTTTATTTGATCGCCTCCATGCTTGGGTCAAACAACATCACAATCAATAAAACCAAGTAAAAGAGTTAGCTTTAGGGAAGTAATTTTTTCAAAATGGTCTTCAAAATCTTAGATGATTATACCATGTCAGTATAAAACATTTGCATATAACTAAGGAAATACTAAGGGTTTTTTTTCTTTTTAACTAATTAAATTTAATCAGTGCAGATACTGCAATAATAAAAAAAATAGAATGAATGGGAGGCAGAATGGCGTAGTGGTTTGAATGTTGGACTACAACTCTAGAGACCTGGGTTTGATTCCAGTTCAGCCATGAAACCCACTGGGTGACCTTGAGCAAGTCACATGCTCTCAGCCTCAGGTGAAGGCAATGGCAAACCTCCTCTGAGCAAATCTTGCCAAGAAAACCAATGATAGGTTTGCCTTAAAGTCACCATAAATCAGAAACGACTTTAAGGCACACAACCCGGAAACAATAGCTAAAGTGGGGAGGAGCAGGAACAAAATGAATGAAGAATATTCTACTACATGGCTGTGTTATTGGGAGGAGAGGAGCTGAGAGTGGCCAAGGACTGTCAGAATGCTGGCACACAACCATGCAGGTATCCTAAGCGCCTCCCAAGGATCCTCTAAATGTCCCAGAGGATGTTGTCTGCATCATCATGCATCTTGCTATCAGAACATAGCCAGATGATCTTCAGCTCCTCTCCAATTTCTTCCTGGCCAATATGTGGCTGTGTTGGAAGGGGGACAGAAAAACAATGAGTTTTGGTGGAGGAAGACTTTCTCTCTGCTGCAAGAATATCATTGAAAACTCCATAGTTTTTGAAGATGTGCCTGTGGAGGGGAAAAATTGATAAATTATTTATTCTTCACTGCAGGGGATGGGGGGAATTAATGAAGAATCACATCCCTAACACATGACTTCTTACCATGGCTCTCTCATAAAAGGCCCATTGCTTCATAAACTGAAGCTTCTAGTTTCAGTCCCTTGTCTCTCAGGTTAAAAAGGTGGTAGGCTGGAGCATGAAAAAGCATCAACCTGAGGCTTTGGAGATCTGCTGCTAGCAAGAGTAGATAATACTAACTTAGCTGGACCAACTGACTCTTGTATGTTGAAATATATTTATATGCCAAACATCAGGAAAGAATGAACTCACATTATAATATCTGTTTGGTAAGTTTTAGACACAAGGTGTTCTCCCTTCTATCCTATTAAGGATCTAAATTACAAGTTACTACAGCTCTGCTCTGTTTTAATAATTGGATTGTACCACACTTGGTCCCTTTTGTTATAGGTGTGACACAAGATAATAAATATGCAATTTGTCACTTCCATCCCAAGAACAAATTGATAGCACAGGGACATTTAAATGCTTGTTATTTTCTGCATTTTCTATCTTGTAACCTCTCGGGAGGTTAAGTGGAAAAACAATACAACCTTTTCCCAGGAAAATGCATCATGGAGAATCAAAAGTCATGTACAAAAAAACCTGGAGTTGAGGTGTTGAGAAAGTTAAATTAGTAAGTTTTATCTGAATGTGTTCATTTTTCCTACCCAAAATGGACCATGTTATCAGATTTCTTATCATTTAAAAACTAGTCTGTACTTTGTTAGAGGAAATGTTTCACCTTTTTGTCTAGTTGTCCAGACAAAGAGTTGCTTCATTTTAACCAGCATAGAACACAATCCTATGCAGCTGTACCATGAAGTAAGTTCCTGGTTTCAATGTAGCTTACTCACTAATAGGGAGGTTTAGGATTACAGTCTTACAGAGGTGTTCAAAGGTGAGATGAAAGGAGACTCAAAAGTTGGGGAAGCACAGAATCAAAAGTTCTGCTGGATTGCTGTTTGGAAGATGAGAGCCTGGAGCGGTGGGAGGACAGTGGTCTAGATACAAAACAAGTATGCCAGCCAGAATTGGCATACTTTTCTATCTGTACTGGGGAGGGCTTAAGACTGAGCAGCTCCAGAACCTCTCTGATCTACCTCTCCCCAAACAACATGTCCTTGTTTTTTGTCAGAGACATCATCAGAACACAAATGGCAGGGGCACATGAACAGAGAAAATTAAGGAACATATGAAGTTGTCTTAAACTAAATCAGGCCAGTAGTCCTTCAAACCCAGTACTGTAAGGTCTGACTGAGAGTAGTGGCTTTCCAGGACTGCAGGCAGGATTCTTTCCTGCAACCTACGTGGAGATCCCCCATCCAAGTAGTAACCAGCTCTAAACCCACTTAGTATCCAAAGACAGATGAGTGTGGGATGGTGGTGCCCATGACTACAGGGAGGTCTATAAGAGTGGACATTCTTCTCCACCCATGGACTTCATGGAAAGGAAAACACAATTAAATCTTCTGGCCCCTAGGATGCTCTCCCATGGGCCTGGCTTTCTTTTAAACTGTCTGTCTTGACTTTCTTTTGAACAGAGGCGGGATGGCCATCTGTCAGGGGTGCTTTGATACTGTGATCTTTCATGGCAGGGGGTTGGACTGGATGGCTTTTGGGGTCTCTTCCAACTTGATGATTCTGTCCCTCCAATTATTATTATTGATTTCACAATCTGTCAGGTGTTATCAGCTGGTGTTTGGCTCTGTTAATTATGTAGATTCTCTTCAAGAATCTAGGATTTAGTGAGTTATCCTCTTCAAGAATCTAGGATGTAATGAGTTAAAGCCCTACATGGCTTGGGTCCAGACTACTTGCAGGAGCACCTTCTTCCACATAATCCACCTGCACAGTCAGGTCCTCTGGGAAGAACCTGCTACAACCCAAGAAGACTAGACTGTCGCCAGTGACCCAGAGGACCTTTTCATCTGCCGCTCCTAGGCTCTGGAATGACCTGCCAGACAAGATCCATCAGATTACCACTCTAGAAGCCTTTAAAAAGGCCGTTAAGATGGATCTCTTCTGGCAAGCTTTTCCAAATTCGCCTTTTTAGCCTTGCCTCCCCTCATTCATGTTATTGCCCACATCCCCCCTCCCAGATTAAAGATATTCCTCTCCTTCTAAATTTACTCCCAATTTTAGTGAATCCCTCACAAGGATATTTTTTTAAACTCATTCTACTGTTTAATTCTCTTTAATCGGTTTTTGATCAAGGTTTTTATGATTGGGGGGAGGGTCGAGATAAGGGATTGTTTATTTTGAACTGTAATTTTATTTCATGATGTTTTTACAATTGCTGTAATCTGCCAATGGTTCCCAATGGAAAAAGGCAGAATATAAATATATCATCATCATCATCATCATCATCATCATCATCATCATCATCACCATCATCATTATTGCATAAAATTGCATGTTCCAAACACTGTCACTATTTGTATTGATGCCATTATGATCCTATCTATACTGCTTTCATTCAAATGAAATTTTGAAGCTTGGAAGAACATGCCACTACCTGGTCAGTATATTAAAAGTACAGAAGGAAAAGATGAGAAGGAGAACATCTAGAAATGATTACAGAATGGAACACTGAAAAAAGAACCTGAAGAGGACTTATTTGCAGCTCAAGAAAGAGGCACTACAAACAAATAGCATCAAGACAAAGACTGGGAAAAGGAAAGAAAGGGATAAACCTATATGGTCTAAATATAAGAAATGTCATGATATAATAATTCCAATGATACATTGGAATCTATGCAAAAATATGATTTGCCATTAGCAAAGAACTGATGGGAATACAAACTTGAAAAGGTTGTCAAAAATAATGTCATAAAAACTCTACTGGACTTGAAGATGCAAACTTGGAAACAATTAGAACATAATATGCCAGCCATAACTGTAATGAGAAAAAGAAGCTTGGATTATAGATATTGCAAACTCCAGGGACAGCAGAATCAAAGATGAAAAGAAGGAGAAGTTTATGAAATATAAGACCTACAAATTAGATCCAGTGCCTCTGGGGAGGGAAACTTACAGTAGTGATAGGAATTTGGGGAGCAATTCCAAATGGACTGACAACACAACTAAAAGAAATCACTGTTATTGTTATTTGACTTCCAAATGGCCGGTTTCAAAGTGAAGAACCAGCCTCCAGAACTGCTGCCCTTTCCTTTTGTAGGAAAAAATAAGAGGTCAGTGAGAATATAGGCCACCAGTTTTTCTACCTAGGTGCCCAGGTAGCCATTAAAACCTTCTTTAAAAGAAAAAAGAAAGACAGAGAAGGAGAAAGCACTGCTGCTGCTGCTTCCTGATATACTTGCAGGACTAGTGGAAGAGAGACAAGAAGGAATGAATAGAAGGAGTATCAATCTGGGATGCTGGGATTGCAGTTCTGCTCTGAATTCTGCTCTGAATCATGCTAATAATAGTTTCCCTTCAGCATTCTCTACCAAAGAAAAGCAAAGAATATGAAAAATGTGAAAAATGTTTCTTAGAGATGTGCCCACCTGTTCTGAAAACTGCTGAATGCATTAGTTCAGCAGAGCAAAAAATGTGTTGTGTGTGTTTATGGTGGGATATCAGTCCTATAAAATAAATAAATCACTTCTCAAAAGCAAAGAAAAACTTTCAGATAACCTCTTTTGGTATTACATATGTGCCTTTTTACGTCTGTGGAAAAAAAGCAGCAGAGAAAGGAGATATTTGTAACTGGACCAGCAGAGGGAACACAGGAGTTATGTGGCACTTTCCTAACATTCCTATTTTAAAGTCAAAAGCTGCTGTGCTTATATGTGTTTATCACTCAGGGGTCATTTACACTAGACAGATCTGGACATATACTGTTCTTCTGGAAGAAAAATAAAATGTAAAAAGATTTTCTCCTAAATGAGTATATCAAATTTTTTGTCCATTATCTACCATTTTTCACAGTGCTAGACTTGTTAGCAAAAAGGAAAATCATAGAAGACAGAGGTACATAAAATATTGTTTTACTAAAGACTGTCTTGCACTAAATCCAATGGTGGATTTAATAGCTATTGCTGCTGCTGACAAAACAGTGCTGGTCTCATCTCTGTCATGCAGAGATACCAACCCACGCATCCCAAAAATTCAGAGCAGTTGACAATTTTTCAGTAGGGTATCTCAACCTTTCTCACTGAGGATCAGATTATTTGCAAATATTCTTTCCATCTCCAGACAGTACTTGCAGTATTTATTTTTTAGATGGTAGCAGTCAGTATTGAGGGATTCAGGGGCTTGTTTTTAAAAAAAACGTTTCCCTGAGTGTTAATGGAGGTTTCCCCAGTTTAAGTAACTCCAGATCTTTTTAGCTACGAAAGGGGCTGTGGGCAGATACAATATTCTCCTTTTCTCCCAGCTGTCTCAGTTTCATTACCCCTGCTTTAATAGTTCCCACATGTCTAGCAAACATAGTGTTTCCTCCTCCAAAACCACTGCAGAGGGGTTTTTTTAGTTTCAGGTTTGGTATGGTTACCCAAATAATGTGCAGTCCAGCCAACTGTGGTCACAATGACTTCTTATTTAACACAAGCCTTAAATTCATTTAACAATTATTCCTTTCAATTTCAGATTCAAGACCCATTAACAACGTACAGTAGACCCTTAGTATCCACTGGGGTTTGGTTCCAGGACCTGGCCCCCTCCATGGAAACTAAAATCCATAGATACTCAGGTCCTGTTAAATATTATGGTGTCCCATATACAAGATGGCAATATCAAGGTTTGCTTTTTGGAATTTATAATCTTTTAAAAATATTTTCAATATTTTGTGGATGCTTTAATTTGTGGACAAAGAATCTGTGAATATGGAGGGCTGAATGTACTCTGATTTACTGTATATCTACTCTGAAGTTAGCCCCAGTGGGTCTAGCTATCAGATAAGAGTATATAAACTGGAGGCCTAAAGATATCAACTGTCAGCATTGTGCGGGTAAAAGCACATATGTCACAGTTTCATCCTCTTTGTAGAGTCTGAATTAAAGATTTCTATCACAAATTAAGACAAGTATTTCCCTAAAGGCAAGCCTTCCTGCAAAAGACAAAGACAAAATTCCAGTGCAAAAGACAGAAATGTAAAGCAGACTTGACAACATGGAAAACTTACAGTATTCATTAAAACCTTTCATTTGCAGAAAACACAGTCCACAGAAGGGGAAGTGAGCCAGACAGACGAGCAAAGCAAAACATGGTACTATGGAGAGAGCAACGAAGAGACAGAAAGAGAGAGAGAGAGAGAGAAGCTGTTTCAGGATCAATCTCAGCTGATTGCATGCACACTCATAAGAAAAGCGAGCTGATTTCTTTTCAGGACAACAAGAATGCAATGTTCATATTTTTTTCTTTTAAAGAACTCATCAGAGGCACATCTTGTAATAGCATCAGGCTGGTTCCTAAGAGATTACACTTTCCAAGTGCCTGTAAGGTGGTAAGTCTCTGTATCGTTCCAATTTTAGTATATCTGCTGCTGAAGCATAAGCCTGAATACTGGCCATCAAACCTCTTTGTTCTCCAGCCATACAAAGGGTATAGTTTTAGTTCCATAGTACACATATGTTGTCTTCACCCTTTTAAAACCTATGTTTATCACCATGAAGTCTAAGGCTTTAATGGCCAACATCCATAGTTTTTTGTGGGTTTTTCGGGCAATGTGGCCATGTCCTAGAAGAGTTTATTCCTGATGTTTTGCCAGCATCTGTAGCTGGCATCTTCAGAGTTTATCACCCTTTAAAAAACTCTTTGTATCCCTACCAATGTCTATACATTAGTGTCCTGCACCCAGTGTCAAGATCCTCATTGGCTGAACAGAAGAAGAAGCACAACTATTTGTAGTGTGAACAATAGGATTTGATGTGAAGTGGGCAACATGATGCATTTCATCCTCTGCGATACTAACAAAGATATCCACTGCTCATACTGTAATATTTGCCCCTACCAACTATAAAATTATAAACGCAGATATGACTCAAAAAGATTTGATTTTTCAGATATACAAAGATATATACTTGAAAGCTAGCTCAATTCAAACAATCAGTTCCTTGTGTAATAAGTTGGCAAAGCTAAGTTGTTGCACTGAAGGGTCACATCCTGACTTAGGGCATATCTTCATGGGCCATTTGCACCTAGTAGTGTCTTCTTGTATTGGTGACAGCTCTCCTAAAACTGTGAAACAACTTATTGTATTTTTATCCTTACATGCTGAGTTGATTGTCACAAACATATATAAAGCATTGGCTCTCACAAGGACTACAATTCAGAAGCAGAAGGAGGCCAGGTGTATTATGAATATGGGAAACAGCCATCCTCATACTTAACAATTATTTATTATACCTCAGAGAGACAAAGAACAACAGTATTTGACCTTTAAAAGCAGCACAAACATCTAAACAGTCGTCCCCTAGGGCCCATTCACACTACAAAAAAAATCAGTTCTGAAACCGATTCAATCACGTGAAGTTCCTACTCACCCCGAATCTCACACAAGCGAATCCGGGGCTTGCACACCCGTTCCGTGTTAAATGGCCCCTAGCGCAGGTCTTTTGAAATCGGTGCAAATACCGTTTCTTTTTAAAAACCCCGGGTCCTGGGAATGAGAACTTTGGCCTTGATCACGATCGAGGCAAATTGAGGGAGGGATTTAGGTCAGAGGGTGGGCAAAGGGCAAGGAATTTCCTCCCCTCATCGGAGGGGAGGGGGAAGAGGAAAGAGCCCTGGGAAGAAGGGCTGCTGCTGGGCAAGGAGCAGGCAGGGCTCCTGGCGCCGGGAGGAAGGGGATGCTCTCCTCCTCCTCCTCCTCTTCCTCCTCCTCCTGCTCTCCTGCTGACCCCTGCTCCCTCCGGGGCCATTCAAGGCCGCCTCTCTTGCTGGGGGACTTGGCCAGCCCCAGGAGGGCACACTGCATGCCCACGGAGGCAGCCGCTTCCAGCCTGGAGCCTGGCACCCAGAGAAGGGCTCCCCTGAGAGCCAGCCTGGCAGCCAGGGGATGGCGGGAGGAGGAGGAGGAGGGTCGCTGGCCAGGCAGCAGCAGGCCTCCAGCAGCTGAAGCAGGGAGAGAGATTCCTCTCTCTCTCTCTGTGTGTGTGTGTGTGTGTGTGTGTGTGTGTGTGTGTGTGTCAGAGGGAAAAGGGGGGTGGTCTACTTCCCGCTCCCGCAGCCTCCCCATTGCTCTTCTCCCTCACGATCCCAAGGCTGGAAGGGATCCCCAAGGGACATCCAGTCCAACCCCCAATCAAAGCAACAACCCCCCCCCCCCTTTCAAGCAGCCTCTTTTGACAATCTATGCGCATTTTTGGGGGGGTGACATGTCTGTGTGCTTGCTTGTGCTTTACTTCCTCTTGCTCCTGGATTATTAATTATTATTATTGTTATTGTTATTGTTATTATTACTGTTATATGCGGATGCTACAGTCAGAATGCCTGCACTGCATTTCCCCTTTATTCCCAATTGATTCCATGGGTTAGAGCATTCCCTCCCCTCATCGGAAGGGAGAGAGAGGAGGAAAGAGCCCAAAGGGTGGATGCTAAGGGTGACAGGTGGCAAAAGGGGGGGCTGGGCTGCATAGGGCTGGGGGTGGGGGGGAGATGGAGAAAGTGATGGAGGAGGAGGAAGGAGGAAGAGGAAGAGGAGGATTGCCCAGGCTGGGGGATGTAGGGAAATGGATGCAGCAGAAGCAGCCTCTTTTGACCATTTATGTGCATTTTTTTGGGGGGTGACATGTCTGTGTGCTTGCTTGTGCTTTATTTCCTCTTGCTCCTGGATTATTATTATTATTATTATTATTATTATTATTATTATTATTATTATTATTATTAATGCGCTGCATTTCCCATTTATTCCCAATTGATTCCATTAGGTCACTCTCTCTCAGCCTCAGTGGAAGGCAATGGCAAAGTGTAAGCAGGAGGAAAGGGGTCAGTTCAGCAGAGGGGGAAGCTACAATGTTGCAAAAGACCTCACTTACAATCAGTGTTACATTTTTAAACAATTTTTTGGAGCAAAGGGAAAGCTACAAATGTTGCTTTTAAAAGCAAAAAAAAAATGCATGACAGTTCCATCCTTTGCCTGGGACGGGGCAGATCTGACCCAAATGCCCACAGGTTTATAAAAAAATTAACCCTGTGCCTGGCTCTTTAAAAAAAGGGAGGAGGGGGAGGACACTTTCCGATGCCCTGCAAAACGTCACCATGACAATCGCTTGATTGACAGCCGCCACCTCGCCGGCAGACACAGAATGCATTCGATTTCAAACAGAATGCATTCGATTTCAAATTTGTAGTGGGCACTTGCTAACGGAGAGATTCGGGGGAGGGGCATCCGGATCAGTCCAGTTCCCTCCACGTCTTTTAGGCCAGTATGAATGGGGCCCTAGTTACTGGTACAGTTACACATGGCAGGAATTTTCCTGGCCTCAGAATAAGTGAGACCAGCCACAACTGCTCTTATGCAATACTGCAGGAAACCAAAAGCTTCCACTTCTTTTCCTCTCATATGGCCTGCTAGCTCTGAGATCTTTCTGGAGCAGCCTGTTGAAGAGGTAGTAGACTCTACTAAGTAGACAATGCTCTACATGTGTAGAATGAGGTAGTAAATGGTGAGGCTGTGGAATGGAGTATGGCACACGAGACCCTGGAGGAAGAGGGGGCACATTCTTTAATTTCCTCCCTACATAAACACTCCTGGCACATTTGTGGGATGGGTCTCCTCTTGCCCTCCACAAAAAAAGTCAGGGAATTCAGGACTCTGTGCATCAATTTCTATTTCTGGGAATTTTGTTGTTAACTCACCTACAGTTGCAAGATGTGGTTCTGTCACCTAAGGACATTACCACTTCCTGGCACCTCATTTTGCTATAGGCAGACCACTACTGAAGCCTGGATTTCTGAACTAATGGGTTCCTGAAGGTGACCAATAGCGCAATATACCCTATCACACAAGTTCTCTAAACCAAGTGACAAGAAAGACTGACAAGGAAATTCTGGTACTTATGAATACTTATTTAACAATAATGTAACAATTTACTAAACTCATAAATTGCATGTGTTTGCTCCAATAATACAATTTAAGCCAGTGGAATAATAAAACCAAATAAACCACCTAGAAAATAAGCATACAGCAAAAATATTTAGTGTAAGGCATCCCATCCCTAAAAAAATTTAAAACGCCATCAAGGGAACAATGATATACGAGTAAGGCATAATATTTAGTAATTCAAATATAAATCAATTTAAAGAAAATATAAAGTTCATGAAGTCTTTGATTTATGTTTTACAGAATATGAAGTCTGAAAATCCTATGTCTTGAAAGAATCATGGAAATAAGTTTTATAGAACATAATATTTAGGATCCTGTGACTTCAAGGAAGTTTAAGAGATGGTTATTTCCAGAATCTTTTAACATTGTTTCATGAAGCCTTTGTCATTTACCCTTCTTTTACTTTACTGTGTAATCAGGATCCTGTAATGTTTTAATACATTTATAAAATAAATCCTCCATTACAAAATATTTTAGTAATTAACCAGAAATAATGAAGACTTCACGTTCTGTAAAACTTAAATCAAAAAATTCATGAACTGTGCATGGTTGAATCTGTGGATGCAGAATTTGTGGATACAGAGGACCTACTATACTATGTAGTGGGCTTGGTGCCTGTATTGTGTCATAATAAAATGATGCTTCAAAACCCAATAAATAAAGCTTATTGGGTGAAATCCAACAGAGATTTCTTCTTTCAAAAATATTACTGACTTCTCTCTGGAAAAGCAATTATATTTCACCATCTGCTCATGCTCAGCAGAAATCAAGGCTGGAAGTTTCAATTTAATTATCTTGCCACTGCCGTCAACCACGGTGTCTGTGGTGTAGGATATCACAAATGTCTATTTGAGGTCTGGTTGGTGAGCTTGGAGAATGATATTTCCTATGACATGGAATGTGATTTTTCAAAATCTAGAACATGCAAACAATGTAATATGTCAAGGAAATGTACACTAGGTAAAATATTTATATATATATATTATGGTGGGAAATGAAGTCACAGGAATATTGTTGTGATATCAGTGCTTCCCACATTATGTATTTTTATCTGATGCTATCTGTTGCGTATTAATTTGTTGTTGTATCTTGTCTCAGTCCATGGGAAGATGTGGCTAAGAAATAACAGTTTTGTTGTTGTTGTTACATTTTATTACATGTCAAATTTGACAGCTTGTTAACAAAGAGCCATGTTGAATGTTAAACAATTAGATATGAATAGTCTTGTAACACATTTTTTGTTGTGTGCCGTCAAGTCATTGCAACATATGGTAACCCTATCACAGGGTTTTCTAGGCAAGTTTATTCAGAGGAGGTTTGCCATTTCCATCCTCTGAGGCTAAGAGGGTGTGACTTGCCAAAGATCACCCAGTGGGTTTCCATGGCTGAGTCAGGATTTGAACCCTGATCTCCAGAATCCCATAACATATACATTTACATATTTTCACTCAAAACATCTTTGTTTACTCCATTCCATAAAGTGGTATAATCCATTCCCTGCCATGATTTTTAACATCTTTACTTGATGAAACAGCCAGTGAAGTTTCGAAACCTTGCATAAAGTTTTTTATCCTTTGGAACTGGCTGAATAAAGATTTTACTAGTTGTGGGTTTTGGATTCTGTCCAGAGATGTCACCAATGTTTTCTTCTAAGTACTAATGTCTACCTTAACTTTCTTTCATCACTTCAGGAGGAACTAGCAGAAGCTCAAGAGAAGGAATTTCCATAGTGTTCGGAGACGGAAACTGTACCCTCTGATTTTCTGCAGAAGGGAAGGCAGAATATCTACAAGTGCTGATTTTAGCTTCATATGCAAGGTAAAGTTACACCTAGACTAGATTCCACTCATCATGTTCCAGGATCAATCTCAAGAAATATGCCTTAAAATTAAAGGATGCCTGGCAGGTCTGATAACTTATTTTTGCATATGGCTCAATTACGCATAGAACCAGGAACTCAACAGTCATCTATAATGTTCTTCCAAATGAAGAAAATTGGATAAGGTTAGTGTTATTGTTTTGTATTTTCAAAGCATTCATTCTTATCCACAGAGAAGCCACACTGCCACTGCTGTAGTTTGTGCAACTTGACAGTATAAAATGGCTGGCACTTAATTATTATTTTTTCAATTATGTTTATAACATTTAATAAAATTGTTGTGATTCAGCCTCCTTTTTTAATTAGTAGTGCTAATCTCACATCTTCATAGCACTTCACAACTGTAAATTAACTCATTTCCCTAACACTTCAGCGCTTTAGCTAAGCATAGTTAACTAGTAATTATTTCTAACGTATTTATGGCTTAAGGTTGAGACACTTTGACCAAGCTTGGTTTAGGAAGAATCAGTTCAAAGATACTGCTGTGAACTGTGGCTGTAACCCTGTGAACCTATTCGTGCCTAGTCATAAATGAGAGACTGCATGCACAAAATTCAACTTTCATTTTCAGTGCAATAGCTCCAAAGACCACAGGCTGTTTCTAAAAAGTTTTTCACATCTGAAGCTGGTCTGTGCTTTAAAGATCCATGATCCACAATCCAAACCATCATTCTGTCATAATCCAAGAATTCTGTCTTCTTAAAAATCTTTGATGAAATTAATGATTCATCATCTGAAATGGGATCCAGAACAGTGAGACCTTCATAGAATATGATTCCTATACTAAAAGGGCTGGCATGGTGTAATAGTTTGGATGTTGGACTAAGATACTGGTAGACCAGAGTTTGAATCCTGGCTTGGCCATGGAAACCCACTGGGTGAGTCACACTCTTTCAGCCTCAGAGGAATGCAATGGCAACCTCCCTCTGAAGAAACTTGCCAAGAAAAGCCTATGACAGGTTTGCCTTAGGGTCACCATAAGTTAGAAATGACTTGAATGCACACAACAACAACAACAACAACAACAACAACCACTATGAGGTTATACCCATAGGCCTGGTCTACATGCAGGAGACTAAGGACATTATCACATGATCCCTGTTCTCACCGCAGTCACACTAGTTAAAGAAAATGGAAACGTATGGTTTGTGAGCATCTTTCTTTACTTTATCACATGTCTTATCAATCATGCAACTGGAGCTGTTTCTGCCATTGTGTTCTCTTCCACATTCCCCCTGAACCCCACCTCTCTGCCTTATGCCCTACCCAGAGTGCCTTTTGGAGAGGTATTTTAATTTTGTTTTTACTTTTTAATGCAATTCCAGTGTTCAGCTAATGCTATTTATGTTTTTGAAAAGAAAAGAAAAGAAAAAGACAAAAAATAATAATAAAGGAAACCAGACTGCTTGGGAATAGTGAAGAGGGGAAGAAGAGGGAGAAGACATTGAAATCACGTGTTTGCCAAAATTGGAACTGCCACACCAGCAGTCTTTTATATATCAGGACTAATGGGACTATAGAGCAATTGGGAGCTAATTGATAGGTTTCTTTGATCAATGAAAAGTGATATCCTAATCATGCTTAGGAGACACAGCAGCTATGGGTTGGAGGCAATGTCATGTGAGGAGTATCACCAAAGGTGCTATTTTACAATATAATTGTAGTATAAAAGTGTGACTATAATGTGCATGCGCCTAAATACAATTTCCTTGTGCTTTTGGCTTGAAACTCCACTTGAGATTTTTGCTATTCAGATTTTCCCAATATTCACTAGATATAAATTGAAAAGGGGAAAAATGTAAGTTGTTATATCCCAGGCTCTGGAACTCTCTTCCCAGAGAGGTTCGACTGGCACCCTCCTTGCTATCTCTCTGCAGGTAGATAAAGACTTTCCTGTTTTGGCAGGCCTTGAAATGCTGGTTGCTCAAGGTGAAAGGGCCTTGCATAATGTTTTGGATTTGCTATTTGCTGTTTTCCTGTCAATGTTTTTTTTTAATAGCATGTTTTAAATTTTTGATAGTTTAATTGCATTTTTAACTCTTGCTTGTTAAAACTTTTTAACTATATTTGTTTAAACTATTGTCAACTGCCTTGAGTCCTGAAGTGAAAGAAAGGCAGGATAGAAATATATATATTTCTTTATATGTAATATAAATATATATTACATAGATCTAGAGGTTTGGAAGGATGAAGAAAGAAAGATGTAAGTAACAAGCAATAAGAAAGGAAGCATGGAAAGGTCTAATAGATGGTATCAGGTAGGTAAGTAAAATAAGAAGGATGTAGAAGGATGTAATTGCAATTGAACTATGAAATATTAAGAGGAAATTAAGAGCATAAGAATGTAGTCTCATATGTTATTCATAATACCTCCTTACATCTTTACTCAAATATGTATAAAGAAAGAAGATGATAGTGTGTAGATATGTAAATACACGTAATGTTTGTGTGTGTGTGTGTATGTCTGTTTATAATGATTATTTTTGTTTAATTTGTTTACTTTTTGTCTAATTTTTAATAATAAAATAAATAAATATTTATAAAAAGAAATAAATATTATAATTATACAGTAATTACCAGAATCCTGTATCAGAGTTGCATCTCTCTAAATGGACTTGAATATGCAGGAATTGGAATTGGGCAGTTCCATAATGTCTGTATCCAGAAGAGGGCTGCTGTTATGTTATGTTAAGTTATGTTACGATGTAGCAGAGCCAGAAAAGTGACCAATGCTCAGCGTCCCCTGATGTGCACCATGCACTCTTGCCAGTGTCCCAAAAGGTATCGTCACAATTTACTAGCAGAGTTTTTTAGCGCCACTGGTACTTAGCTAAGTATACATGTTACATTAAGTAAAAGGCGATATACGATTCCAGCAAATAACAATAACAATAATAATACTGTACATAGAATTTTAATTTTCTAAATGAAATAATAAATAATAATAAAATAATAAAAGCTTTATTTCTAGCCCGCCTTTCCAGAGATCAAGGCGGCTTACACCTTGAGATACAGTAAATATTTATGAAGGGTACTATAAGTAAATAAACTGACACTATACAACAGTTATAACAGCGGATATAGTTATGATCAGACCTCTGGAATAATGTTAAGCACAGCAGTTCTATTGGAACAGTAGTATTAACATGTAACGAATAAAAAGGTAAAATTTCTCTGAGCTCCACAGTGATTTTGTTATTAGAACAGAGTGGATCTCATAAAGGAGATGTAGCCCTTCATCTTATTTTCAAATAAAGTTGAAACCAAATGAAAATTTTAGACAAGCTATTGGCTATTGTATGACCTGAAAATATGTGATAGAAAAGGACACTGATATTAGTGTGCTATTATCCCTTTACTTTCAATGCTAATGTAAAATTTACAGAGGCAGAGGTCATTATAAGCACTGCTATCCTACTTCCTAATTATTATGCCTGGATGACAACTGGCAGCAGTCCAGAGTCTTTGTTTTCTGGTCAAAAGGCACATTATAAATGCTCAAATAATGTCTGTAAATAGCCTGTCACTTTCAGAGCATGCATGTTAATTATAATTCCACTCTGTTATTTAAACTGTTTTAAAAGCTAATTGACTATGTTTTTACTGCAGTTTGAATATATATCCAGACATTGTAAACAGCACTCTAAATTTTCACTAGAATTCTAAAGTTTTCTCCACTTGGTTTTACTTTCTCAGTCACACCAGTTAAACCAGTATGAAACTGATATAACAGCATAGTGCAGCTATATGCTTCAATTTACTTGTGCACAATGATATAACTACAGTACTGCCACCAGGCAAATCTGTTGTGGTGTCCTTGTTGGCATCATGGCCAAACATGAACTGCTGTCCAGTGCAGGGGGGAAAGTCCATGTGTATTAGTGAACTTGTTAGTTGTTTTTTTCATTAGCTTGACAGTTTGAGGCTGGGAAAAGATATGAAAGGTGAGAATAGACTAGAGAAATTAATGCTGCTAATGGTTCTCATAGCCAGTCTGCTGTAGTGATTTGAGTGTTGGACTGTGTTTCTGGAGATTAGGATTCAGTTCCCAGCTCAGCCATGAAACCCACTGGATGACCTTTGGCAATTCACAAGCTCTCGGCCTAAGGAGAAGGCAATGGCAAACCTCCTCTGAACAAATTTTGCTAAGAAAACCCCATGATAGGTTCATCTTAGGGTCACCATAATTTGGAAATGACTTGAAGGCGCACACACCACCACCACCACAACAACAAATCTCATAGCTAATGGAAGGAGATGGATCATGCATGCATACTTTGTTTTTCTCTGTTTGCTTTTGCACTATATAACCATGAGGGTCCATCTGTCCTGGGCCTTGGCCTAAGTGGGCCAAGATTTCAATTCTTGGTCATCACCCTGTGCTTACACACTGTCTGTCTCATGATCTGCTCTAGATTCATTCCTGGGATTGATAGCTGGCTGAGTGGGCAGTAATTGTTTAGGTCTTCTTTTTGAAAATGGAGACAACATTTGCCCTCCTCCAGTTGGCTGGGACTTCTTGTGTTCTCCAGGAATTCTCAAAGGCTTTTTGCTGACTTCCCATCATTCATTCTAATCATGCAGCTCCCCAGCTGTGCATGGAAGGGGAAGTGAGACAGTGCCTATTGATATCAGATTCCCCCTGCATCCCTGTGCATTAGCCTTTAAGATGCCACAAGACCCTGTTGTTCATGTTTGCAACAAACTAAGAGGCTTTCTTCCTCAACAAATAAGATGATTGATAGTTGGATGCCCTTTAACACTTAGCAATAGGAAGTACATTTCTATACCACTTATCAGTGCACTCAAGCACTCCCTAAGTGGTTTACAGTGCAGTTTATCACATCACAAAAAAGACCCCATCTTACCTCTCCCGAATTGAATTCTAATTCAGGAGGCTGCCAGTTCCATCACCCATAATTCACTGCAAAATCTGCTAACCAAATACAGCCCTGATGCAACACGGGTCCCAGGAGCACTCAGCAAGCCGCTGTTCAAAGCCGAGAGTTTAGCAAATTTGAAAAGCAGCTTGCTGAGTGCTCCTTGGATCTGGGTTGCATCCAGGCTGTATTCGGCCAGCGGATTTGGCAGTGAATTACATGTGATAGAACAGCTGCCTCCTGAATTAGAATTCAACTAGGGAGATGTAAGCCAGGTTTTTAGCAGTGCAATAAACTCCAATGTGTAAGCTAATTGCCCCCAACAATCTGAGTATTCGTTTTAGCAACCTCAGAAGGATGCCAGGCTGAGTCAACCCTGAGGCCCTGGCTGGGATTGAACTCACAACCTTGTGGTTTGTGGGTGAGGGGCTGCAGTATAGGCATTTAACCACTGCGCCACTGGGGCACTTATGCCCAAATCTTCTCTCTAAGGCAGACTTGTTTTACCAAATGCTAGTTGTGGCTCTGTATATTTTATGCATGCCAGGAAGGTTCACTTCCTTTATTTTCCTCACAGAGGATCATACTGAGTAATGCTATCAAGAGCACTGAGCCTCAGCTGGCGGAGGGATGCTGTTTCTTTCACACAATGATAGGCTAGAGCAGGCTAACTGTCAATATGAGAACTACACTTCTTTGAAGTCATTCATCATGTAAGATGTTAGATGTCAACTGTTTGAATTGTTCAAAGTTTTTGACAAAGGTTACCAGACAATCTCTTCCCCCAAAAAACAGTTCTCTGGTTACAGCAAGAGAGAGATGTGTCAAGCCTTGCCGTCATTTTTATTAAACTTTCTGCAGAATGTGACAAGTTAGGGGAAAGTTCTGGAAAGCTTCACATTCAACTAATTTTATTTCTTCTCCTCCTCCCAACCACAAACCTGTGTCTGTAGATGAAAGGTTTCTGTATTAGTCATTGGAAAGAAAAGAAGGAAGATGAATCACTGAATCCCATTTCAGGTAACCCACTCAGAACTTTCATCCTTCAGCCTCAAGTCAAAACTTCGCCTAAATTTAGATATCAATTGATTTCAAACTTTTTAATTTATCAAAAATCTACCAAGAACTATCAATGCCTGTTTTAAAAAATCGCAAAGGATAGAATGAAAGGAAGAACATAACTTAGGAGTTACTTCTGTGATCGGATTTAGCATACTATGTATCTTCTTTTCACTGAGTGTATGAACTGCTGTGATGTCAACGTGGGATTTAGTAGTCAGCAGAGATTTCAGTCAGTGCCTTTCTGAAAGCCATGCATTAGAGCATATAGATTTATATTAAATTTTGGAGTGTATGTGGAATTCAATTTGACCCCCAGCTGACTTCCTAGGGGCACCGCCATTTCTCCAAAGCAGAGATGTCATGTAGGCAGCTTGCAAAGGAGCAGATAGGAGCCCTAGAGAAAAGGACTGGAAATTCTCCACAGGAAGTTTGGGAGTTGCTTGACAAGAAAAACCATCTCCTCCAAAAACCAGTACAATATTGGCTGTTTGTTTTCAGCCTCACACCTAATGGCCTAGTGATTAAGTCAATGGCCATCTATGCATGTGTTCAGATCCAAGTGCATTGGCTCCGACTATGCTTCACCTTGGTTTGACAAAAGCCTAGGTCTTTACATCCTTTGTCTGAGCTGAAGTTAAGCCATTAAGTCATAGCTAAAGGCTAGAAACTGTCTATATAAGCTTTAGTCTAAGCACACACCGGTGTGCTATATTCAGAATACAGCCTGGCTTCATGTCAGACTGAACTTTGATTTTAGCTCCCTTGGCCATTTCCACCCACGTTTCGGGGACCGTTTTCATCATCAACATCCACATCTGGTTCCCAGAGGAGCCTTCAGAAGTATCTCCCATAGATTTGCCTCTCTCAGCTCTCTCCCAATTTCCCTCCTTTACTTTCATTGAGAATTGCGTGTATGCGTATGCGTATGTGCCCCTTTGCTGTGTGTTTGTTTTCCCCTTTTAATAAATGTTTAGACTTAATTGGATCAGTCTGTCTCAGTGTTGTCTCTCAAAGGATTCTTGTGGACCTCTCATATACACCACGGGACATGGTCTCATGAGGGTGTTGTTAGGACTCTCCCTCTCAGCAACTGAGCTAAATTCAGAAATTCCCCTAATTAGAGCCTTCCTCACATATGGACTTAGCAGTCTTGATTTTGCAGAGAGATGTAAGGATAGACAGGAAAGCACTAAGAGAAATCTAGAATTGGAATGTGAAATTCAAACATCAGTTTTTCCAAATTTCTATTTATTAGAAAGGCAGTGAGATCCTTTCTGACCTTGGGAGCTAAGCAGGGTCACTCCTGAGTAGTACTTGGATTGGATACTGCCAATAAATACTGGGTGCTGTAGGCTACATTTAAGAGGAAGGAACTGGAAAAATGATATCTGAGTCTTTCTTGCCTAAGAAAACCCAATAAAATTATCACACAGAGAAGAAGAAGAACCTAGGGAAAGTATTGTTTGGAAGACAAGTTCCAGAATCCACTGACCTGTCAGTAACTATAAAGCCAATCTTAAAATATTGTTTTGATTCCTTTTTCAGTATTGAGGGAATTCCAGGACAATCTGAAGAAGAGTTAGATATATGGTGTCTTTATATTAACCTACATCAAATTTCAAAGTCTTCATCTATCATTTGAAGCAACTGCGGATTTTATGATATTTGATCTCAACATGAAACTGTTTTAAATTCAGTGCCAGAATTTACAGGAGCACTGTGAGCTATGTAAGAAGGTACTCTGTTAATGCTGAGATTATTTTTCTGCAAAATACTGGAGAACTGTGTTGCAATTGTCCCTTGTCTCGCCATTATCAATGTAATGATCAAGCAATCTATGCTTAATTTCTTATGTTACAGTAAAGGAGCATACAGTTAACGGGAAGAACTTTCTGTGTGCCTGGTTGGAGGGATCAGACCAAACTGAAAAAAGAAACCTGCATCATCTAGTAACAAAGAGATGCAGAGAACTGTTACTGTATACTCTGTTCCTCCTCTCTGTCACTCCTAGCTAATGAAAAGTTGAAGGCTTTCATGGCCGGCATCCATAGTTTTTTGTGGGTTTTTCGGGCTATGTGGCCATGTTCTAGCAGAGTTTCTTTCTGACGTTTTGCCAGCATCTGTGGCTGGCATCTTCAGAGAATGCTTTGTCTTGACAAGTTGGATATATATATACTGTGTGAGTCTGGGAATGCTGGAATGATTTGCATGTGTATTGTTCTGTGTTGATGGCTGGCCTCAGACCTGGGAGGCTAATGCAAACGAGGATTAATGTCTGCTAATTGGTGATAATTATCTGCTGGCTCTGCATCTCTGCATCTCTATCAGTCACCTAACTCCACTTTGCAACCTTAACCCAGGACTAGTTTCTATAGTTTGTCCCTCTCTTAACTGATTATTAGCTTCCCTCCCTTAAGAATCCCTGCAGCTTCCTTCTTAGACCTCTTGAACTGACAATCTGATGTAAGGCCACAATGGTGGCTTATCACATCTTCAGTATCAGCCTCAATAGGTTCTTGGAGATTTAGATCAGTTCTTAAACTCCAGACCAAAACTGATGGGCTGATAAATTTCCTTGTGACAGTTCAATTCATGGTCATTCCAGGCCACATTGGAGAGTTGTCAACTGTAAATCCAGTTAGTGTTGAAATAACTTTCAATTTCCAGTCTAGTCAGCTTTTGCACATGGAATGTATAAAGCTGCTATCTTTTTCTTTGTCTCTGGCAGCAAAATATCTTTGGTTGTCTCTGTCACCCAGAATCTGATTTAGTATCACAGTCCATTTCATTGTTGTTGTTGTTAGCTGCCTTCAAATTGACTTCAACTCATAGCAACCCTGTAAATGAGACATCTGTGCTCCGATCCTGCATGTCAGACAGGCACAAAGCACTGGCCTGGGGCTGATTTTAGGGCTGAGGAGAGCAGAGTGTCCGCATGCTCCTGAGCCCTGCTGTGCTGTGCGAGCGCCGTTTTGGCATGGGCACATTCAGACGGGGCACATGCTGATGACATGCCTCATGGACAACATCCAAATGGCACAGCACACCAGGGATGTCACTGCGCTGATTCAGGGCGCTAATAGTGCTTTGGCAGTGGCAGAGAAAGGAGCCGTGTTACATGACTCCTTTTTCATGGTGCATCGTTGCCACAATGTGCAGTCACCGTGGCAACAATCCACGAGAGAAAGGGGTGCCTTCTCATGTTGTGGTCAAAGTACAACCACCTCAATTTTGTCTTCTTGGCTTCTAGAGAGTTCCAGAGTTGATTTGCTCTAGGACCCATTGATTTGTCTTTTTAGAAGTCCATGATATGCATACAATTCTTTTCCAGCATATCACTGATGAATTTATTTCCTTTCTATCAGCTTTCTTCACTGTCCAGCTCTCACACCCATCATACGCAGTGATGGGAAATACGATGGCATGGACAATCCTGTTTCACATTCAGGCTGAAATTAACATTTTGCTTTCCTGAAGGCAGGGGAGGGTTCATCAACGCTTTCAAATGGGTTGTTGTTTTTTTAACTACAACTCCCAGAATCTATCCCTGGTCATGCTAGCCTAGGGTTTTCTGGGAGCTGTACTCCAAAAAGTAACACTTACAAGTTCTCCCTCTCAGTCCCAGTGATCTGACATTAAAGTGTTATCAAAAGTCAGACTAACAAAAACCCATGGCTCATTCTCTGTGCAAGGGCTCAGTGACCTGACAGATCCTTCACAGTATAATATCTGTGATTCTACTTCCTTCCCCGCCTCCAATCTTTTCATCATTTGAAAAGTGACCTTTAAGAAGTCATTCCAGAAGTGAAGGTTCTGGGGATTTGTGATCAAAAACAGTAATATGGTTTTGATTCTCCTCTTCAGCCGCATCCTTAGTACAAGTGGGAAGAAAACAATGCCCTCTAATTGACTGCAGGTGTAAACAAAAATGAATCCATTCTGTGCCTTTCAATCACTTCCACAACTAAAATTGCCAGGAGTAGCTATCGTCCTTTATGTTTCCCATAGCAACCAGCCATCCTGCAATTGTCAGTAATTAAAATTAGCTCCACAATTTAGTATAATTCCACCAGGCCCTACTTCAGTGAAAGGTAATGCAGAAGGTACAAGATTTGCAAGTCTAACACACACATCCACATACAAAAATTGAATTTCTTTCGTCTTCAAAATAGCCACAGTAGTTCCCCTGATCTACCTGATTCAACCTATGGGCATTAACAGGTCTATTTTGATTGTTTCACGCCAAAGTTGTGTCAGGGAGGCTTTCATATATATTTTTTTAAACTTGTGTATGTTTTATATAATCCTATATTGATTTTAGCTAGATGGTTTTAATTGTCTTTAAATTTGCATCGTAAAGTTTTAAACAATTTTATCTGTGAGCCACTTTGGGTCCCTTTCTGGGAGAAAGGCAGCATGGAAATGAAATGAAGTGTGCTTATGAAAACAGTGCTGAATGTTAGCTCCACTGTCATTTGGCCTGGATTAATTCCAAACTTTAATGGAGCTATGCAAAAGGGATCTTTAAAACTAACTGTGTGAATAAAGTAGTAACATAAGCTTTTGTAGATTTGGCCAACTTCCTCAGATGTGTGGACTTGGTCTACTTCCACCAAGCATCTGAGGAAGTAAACTATGCCTACAAAAGCTTCTGCTATGACTTTTTTCGCAGTTTGAAGATTATCAGACGGGGGGGGGGGGGGGGGGGG